>NC_087203.1:96698255-96715755 GCF_015104395.2 Macrobrachium nipponense
GAGGTTCTTTGCAGCATCCCTTCGACCCCTAGCTGCAACACCTCTAATTCTTTTTACTGTATCTCCATTCATATTCTCTTTTTTCCATCTCACTTTCCACCCTCTCCCGACGAGTGATTCATAGTGCAACTGCAAGATTTTCCTCCAGTTACACCTTCCAAACCTCCTTTTTTTTCAGTTTCCCTTTCAGCGCTGAATGACCTCATAGATCCCATCGTCTGACCTTGGTAAGAATTCTATATTCTATTCTGATCTGTCATTTATCTCTTGCACATTTATAGTTTTCTTTTGCAACACGTGTCTCTCTCTTTTACATTAGCCATTCTTCCTTAGCACTGACATTTATCTTTTTCGGTTCATTAATTTTCAAACATTTCCTTTAAGACATAAAGGTTGTTTGACATTCGATTACATAACCTCGCGCTACACTTAGATATCTTTCGCTTTATTTTTCTTTTTGTGATATGATTATTATCGAGGACTTGTTACTTTAATCTCGTTTTGAACAACCTTTTTTTACCACGCTTGTCTTTACCATGTAGCTCATTTAAGGAACTAATAAATCAATGGAGAGGGACGCCCAACCCGGGGTACCGGGCCCCTCCTCAACCCCAACCCCTCTCTCTCTCTCTTTCTCTCTCTCTCTCGCTCTCTCTCTCTACTCTCTCTCTCTCTCCATAGTAACGGGGAAAAACAGGAAGCATTCAATCTCCTCTTTTGTTCACAAACAAGATGGGCCAAAGATCGTCGTTAAAAACAATACATAGAACAAAGGGGAACCGAAAAGACATGTTGTGGTCAAACATTTTTCTCTCTCTCTCTCTCATAAGTGCAAATGTGAGATGTCATCTACCCTTTCCTTTGAGATTCAATTATGAATTACAAAACAATTAGCATAAGAGTAATAAACGTAAAACCTTAAATAAAAAATCCCAAAGACAATTTAGCTGAGATAACCACATTACAACACATTACTTCTGCTCTTTTTTTTCTTGTTCCGGTAGGTCTTATTTTCATGTTATAACTGAAAATTTAATATCGATGTCCTTTTTAATTACCATTCTAAATGTAGAAATAGCACAATCTGCATTTTTCCAAGATATACAACTACATGACAGGATACACTTATTACAAAGTAGCATTAAACTATCACGTGTAAAAGCAGAGACACATGTTATGGAATAAGAAGGAACAAGGCGTGATCCGACCTCTATCTTACTCGGAAACATGTGCAAAAATTTCCCCTCACACATAAGTAGTAAACATTATATTACTAACCTTTAACGGAAATTAAATCGTGATCAAATCTACGTCAAATAGAGCCATGTTTCACCAACGAAAATAAAAATAATATGCTATATTTTATTAGAAATATTTTTTTCTGTAAATACGCTCATTTTATTAGAAATATTTCTTCTGTACTGTTTAACGTGCAAATTATTTATTTTTTTACATTTTCATTATAATAAATAAATCATAAATATCCTATCCTAAAATTTCTGTATCTTTAACTCAACGCAAAATGCCTTTTCAGACCTTTTTAGGCTCTTCAATAGGTCTATCCTAACCCCTCAACAACAACAAAAATATCAAAGTAGTTTGTAGGCTTACTCCACGAGTAAACGAAAATAAATGTCCGAACATAAGACAGCTAGGAGTATATTAAATGCCATGATTTGCATCAGGACACCTTTATTTGGCTCCCAGTAAAACCAGAAAAACAACATTGTATACGAAGGGAATAAACATATCATTATCATTTAACAAGCATCATTGCCTTACTTCTTGTGTACATTACGAAGCATGTAAACATGGCCATTTTGAAATTCCATTTAACCCCAGCATTTAAAATCTTATTCCTGGAATCATGCACCCAAATGAAGCCTTCTGCGGGGCAATTGCTGAATGAGTTTCGAATTAACGAAGTTAATTAGTTGTGTACTTTTGCGAAAGGTAAAGAAGCCAAACGCATGCCGGAACCTCTGATATGTTGTGCTGTACAAACGACGGAGAGAGAGAGAGAGAGAGAGAGAGAGAGAGAGAGAGAGAGAGAGAGAGAGAGAGAGAGAGAGAGCATTTAACTGGACGAAAATTTCCATTAGATCGCACTTCTTTATCTGAAAAATCCATTGCCTATAAAATGTAATTTTTTGGCATTATAGGGTTATTAAACTTCCAAGCAACTAGACTAAAACAAGTAACAAAGAATTTTTCAGTCATACTGTAAAAAAAAATGGAAGACCCACAGATGTAGGCAATGTATTATATTAGCATTTATTCAAATTTATATGTAATGATATTTTTCTGTAGGAATTCCCATGCGTTATAAGCTACTTAATTGTCTGTAAAGATATTTATCTGAGTATACACTACCGGAAGTAATGAAGAATCCTAAGTCTATTGCCTTATGAAAACCAGGCTGGCTCTAAAAAAAAAAAAAAAAAAAAATTAAGTGTAAGTTACAATCTTATCTGATTTTTGGCTTCTTCGGTATGACCTAAACCCCAGCTCTTAAATGCACCACAAACAATATGGAATCCGTATCCCGCTTGGACGATGAGTATGAAATTTGAAACCTTTAATAAAACTTCAACTCAGGGGACGGATGGACATATAAGAGGGCCGGACAGACACACGAACGGACGGACAGTGTCTGGTTTAACAATCAAAACAGCCGCACGCAGTAAACCTCGGACGTAAAAATAACTAAAAACTGAATAAATCAAGTAGACAACACGAAACCTAATCAAGGCATTTATCAGGAAAACTCAGACTTAGCGTCGAAACTTGAGAGCTATACAACGCCATCAAGCCAAGCGGCGGCGGCCACCGATGCCAAGGGCGACAGTGCTTCATCAGCCAGTCATAAATTCACAGCAGTTGGCCAAGTCGACTCGGAACCAGAAAAAAAAACAAGTAAAAAAATGCGCCAAAGTTTCTTCCACGAAGTCGAGTTATCTGTATGGCGTATAATGCTGTATGAAGCTCTTAACCACGGCCCGATGGTGGCCTGTGTTGTAGGCACATATAGTGGTGCCAGGCGCACGATTATGGCTAACTTTAACCTCAAATTAAAAGAAAAACTACTGAGGCTAGCGGGCTGCAATTTGGTATGTTTGATGATTGGAGGGTGGATGATCATCATACCAACTTGCAACCCTCTAGCCTCAGTAGTTTTTAATATCTGAGGGCGGACAGAAAAAGTGCGACTGGACAGACAAATATGCATCTCGGTAGTTTTATACAGGTTATCATATACAGGAACAGTTAACACATTAATTTAACCAACCTATGACTCAATTACCCTCCATTACACCATTCTTGATATCAAGCGAGACTCGTGGTTTGTTAAAGCGTTGGACGGAAGGTCATTGGTTAATTGATGGGGGTGAGATAGGCAGAATTAGAAATAAATGTATAAAGTTACATTAAAATGTAGATTCATGCATGTATAAATGAGGACATGACAAGCTTGTAATGTATTCTTAATGCAGTAACATGACTAAATACATTGTCAGATTTGTTTAGGCAACGCACGCACACACACACACACACACACACACACACACACACACATATATATATATATATCTATATATATAATATATATATATATATATATATATATATATACGTACATATATACATATCGTATTAAAATCAACTTTACAACTAAAAGAAATTACACCCAAGTGGAATTGTATTTGATATGAGCACCCTATCCCGACGTACAAGACCTTCACGGGCACTGCCAATTATGTTAATTACAAATTCAAAGAGAAGGTTGGAATTCGCTAATTAAACCAAAAGTCTAAAAGACAAAAATAAGTAAAGTAAAAGGAGATTTTGACTTTTCATGATAAACATAATTCTTCAAAATAAGCATTATCTGGAATACAACTGAATGTACGTTCATGTCTAAGACATAAGTTATTTACATTGATCATTATCCACTCCGAGATAAGAAATTCTTCATACACCAGTGAATATGCAATGCTTTTTTGTATTCTTTTATACCCAAATATACATACTCGTAACTAATATCTACATTATAATTCAAGAACTAGTCGTTACTTAACGGTTGATACAAAATGTTCACAAAAATTTACTACTGATGTTATCATACTATCAGCAGCACATACAACAACTTATTGTACCATGTCAATGAATAATTATTAAAATACGTTAAAGTTTTCATTTAGTCATCACTCTAATGAATGGAAATGCTACGCAAGCCTATTATGCGAAAATAGAAAAAATCATACATCTTACTTAAAAAAGGTCAATGATAATATATTTCCCTGATCGTAATGTATTAAGATCATGAAGCAAAGGCACGAAAAGGAAAGCTCAGAAACTAATTGTAAAAAGGCAGGGTTTCCCTCAAGTATATGTTTAACCTAAAGTTCATCAGCCGCTTGTCCGTACTTTTTATAAGCTCTGCCACCCGACAATTTCGTGCGCGAATTATAGTGATTCCTAGACAGCCTACGTAAAAGGCCCGTGAAGTTCCAAAACTTCTCCCGTTACGCCCAACGAAGACGTTCTCTGTTTCCTAATTCCTTCTAAATGTCTGAATATTTTCACCAAAGCATCGTCTTAATTCCATCATTATCCCAAACTACCTCCAAAAACACCCTAATCAGCCATTGTACAATGCTCAGGCGTTTTACCATTTTTTTTTTCATTCTTCATCTCCCACCTTCACGACCATTCTTACTCCACATAATCATACGATGCAACTATTTTCCCGAATAGTTTCTACCTTGTATTCTCTGATTTGCATACAACAATCATACTTCACTTTAGTACCGCAAAATAGAACGAGAAAGGCAAAATCAAGCTCAAGTGATTCAAGTTGAGATCTGTCGAACAGCAGTCGCTGCCATGCTCACATTAAAAGATAATTAATCAAGCCATTGAAGAACAAAACAAAAAACAGAAGTATGTAGAACCTCAGACCAGAAAATAATTTTTCTTTCAAGTCGTTTAAATGTCTTTAATGAAGGAAATTAAACTTTGAAAATCGAGTTTGGTGGATGGTAGCAGAAAATTGAGTAACCACTAACACAAAGCTGATGTCGAATGGGATTTCTTATTTATACAGAAAGGCTACAGAAGAGCAAGATGAAAGTGTAGGGATGAAATCAAACGTTTGCCATGCTGCGTTTATTCAACCGATTCGGTGACATCAGGACCACCGAGTTTTATCGGAGGATCAGTTATTTGACTTTTGAATGGCATTTTCAATTAAAAGGTCTGCTGGGATTTTCAAGTGAT
Source organism: Macrobrachium nipponense (assembly GCF_015104395.2). Lineage (NCBI taxonomy): Eukaryota > Metazoa > Arthropoda > Malacostraca > Decapoda > Palaemonidae > Macrobrachium > Macrobrachium nipponense. The sequence goes on from NC_087203.1 coordinate 96,703,536, forward strand.
CCATGAAGTTTAAAGAAAAAAAAAACAGCTTTACGCTCGTGCATGTGTACGTGTATCTCTGTGTATGCATGTATGTGTGAGTATACCTATACATTTACATACACACATTATATCGAAAGAGAAAGAAATGCTAAATACATTCACATCATATGAAATTATGAAAAAAAAATAAATTTGGTGTCACCAAAGGAACGACAAAAGTACGAAAAACGTTCAAATTATAAACTTTCTCATTATTAATGCAAAGGCAGAAAACATGTTACATCACATTTTGGCCTCATTTATAAGAACACGAATATATTCGTATAAGCATTCTTTAAGATATAAATATTAAAAAAAGTAATAGCATCGTGTCTCTAGTGCTCAAAGTAAGAGAAGCAAACAAAAATCAGATTTAAATGAACTCAACGTAAATTAAGATGATTCCAATTTGCCCATTTAAAGGGATCAAGGGAGGAAGGAAGGAATGTAAGATTTAGGCTAAAGACTAAGCGCTGTGACCTACGAGGTCATTCAGCGCAAAAGGGAAAATTGGACATGAAGGAAGTTTTAAAGGTGAAACAGGAGGAAAAAGTCACAGTTGTACTTTGAAACCATTTTTAGGAGATAGGGGAAAGTAAGAATGAAGAAAGAGAATATGAATGGTGGTACAGTAAGAGAAATGAAAGGGGTTGCAGCTAGGGGCCGAAGCGGCGCTGCAAGGAACTTTAAGTAATGCCTTCAGTGCGCCACGTGTGGTGCACTGATGATGAAAGGGATCAAGTAACGAATCAAAAATTAAGAACAGACGCCCAATGGCAGCAGGCGTCACAATGAGACCAGTTCTTCATATAATTGAGAATAAAAGAAAACGAATTTTCGTGTTGCAAGAAGGTTTTGTGAATCCGAATGCCATCTTCCAAGCGACAGCATTTTCAGAGAGTTTTTTTTTTTTCTGGTATTCTGTTCCCCGTTGTCAAGTGCGAGAAAATATGAAGCAAACTTTTAAGAACGCAGATTAAAAGAAAGAAGAAGAAGGAGAAGAAAAACTGCGTTTCAGGACTCTGCTTTGCATCCCGTAATTAAAAAAGTGAAAAGTTTCTCTCTATATTGCTGCACCAGCGGGAGGTTAAACTTTTACGTAAACTTCTCGTGGTTTATTAGCTTGTTTAAATAAGGGAAATGGCGCTTCTAACTTATATTCATTTCTTACTTATTCTCAAGTCTGATCCATGGGGGGAATAAGACGTAACTGATGCTCAGTAAAAGCAATAAGAGTGAATATACAAATATGGGACAACAATAAATAACGTGACGAAAAATGTTCGACAAGACGAAAGAGAAAACTACTAAATGAAATGTAAGGAAAATGAAAATATATGGAATAAACAAGTAAAAAGTACAGTTTTCGTACATTGTATAATCAGAACCACTGAAAATAGACTATCTTTCTGTCCTCTCGGTATAAAGCTGTATGAGCCACGGACCATGAAACTTTAACCACGGCCCGGTAGTGGCCTGGTGTTTAACGTTCCAGGCGCACGATTATGGCTAACTTAACCCCAAGTAAAAAAAAAAAAAAAAAAAAAAAAAAACTACTAAGGTTTATAGGGTTGCAATTGGTATAGGTTGATATTGGAGTGTGGTTGATCAACTTACCCATATGCAGCCCTCTAGCCCTCAGTGGTTTTAAGTTCTGAGGCGGACAGAAAGTAAGTGTGGAACGGCAAACAAAGTCGGCACAATAGTTTTCTTTTCAGAAAGCTAAAAGTGAAAACGTAATTCTCGACTGGAAGCAAAAACGTAATTTAAAAAGCATCTCAATGGAAATAATGAACACAAAATGTTTTAAGAAATGTATTTGAGTTGAATTCAACCATTCTGGTGAAGATTGCACATGAACCAGGAAAACTTAATGGTCAAAGTTTTGTTTTTTTTCCGTGATCCTGACATTTAGATGATTTGAAAGAAAAATAATTTCCTGGGTTTTGGATTTGCAAACTTTATCATGGATTCTTTAATCATCCTTAACGTGATCACGGCAGCAAACGGTGTGTCACAGATCTCAACTTCTCGGGATTATTTTGTGGTCATTCTTTTTTTCTTTGGTTACTGATACTTTTTTAATGTATTATTTTATTACTCATGAATTTCACGGTTATGTTAATATTGTCACAACATAGGGCTTTAATATTGTATTTTGCTCCTCTACTACTGATATTCAGAATATTAGACATATTCCATTAAGGAATTGAATTGAATACAGAATTTAGGCCAAAGGCCATGCACTGGGACCTATGCGGTCATTCAGCGCTCGAACGAAAATTGACAGTAATGGTTTTGAAAGGTGTAACAGGAGGAAAACCTCGCAGTTGCACTATGAATCAATTGTTAGGAGAAAGTGGAAAGTAAGATAGAAGTGAGAGAATATGGAAGGAAGTACAGTAAAAGGAGCGAGAGGGATTGCAGCTGGGGGTCGAAGGTACGCTACAAAGAATCTTTAGTAATGCCTGGAGTGCACCGCATAAGGTGCACTGACGGCGCTATCCCCCTACGGGGTTTGCCTCTAAAGGTTTAATTTTCTACTAAGCAAGCCATTTCTTTTCTAAAGCCTATTTTGCTAACTTTTCAAGGTATGAGAGAGTGGAGCATTTTTGTATAGTTTTCTCGTTTACTTTTTTTTTCTTTTTTTACTCGATAATTTACTTTCGTATTCGTAAACAAGCAAACGTGGATTTCTTTTTTCATGCATTGCATGCTCTACTGGCCCACTAACTACTGTAAGGCCTCTGACTAATTTCATTTTTTTTCATTTAATTAAAAATTTGGATTTCTTACTAACGTACTATATGTGAGGTTTCAGATTACTCTGAATTACTTTAACTTCTGTATTTAATCTTCCACAAAAATGTTTGCACAGTCTATATAACAATAATAAATCAAGGATTTCATTGTAACTTAAATAATAAAAGCTTTTCTGACTGACACTTTCATACCCGGATCCTGAACCAAAAGATAAAATAGTATGGTTTCTCGGAATTAGTAAAGAGTCATCCAGTATTGAGGAGTTAATCGAAATTAAGAAGTTATTCGGAATTAAGGAATTAATCGGAATTAAGGGGTCCATCGAAATTTAGGAGTCAATCAAAATTTATGTGTTAATCGGAAATAAGGGTTAATCAGAATTGAGGAGTTAATGGAAATGAGGAGTTAGTCGGAACTGAGGAGTGAATCGGAATTTTGGAGTTATTTGGAATTAAGGAGTCAATCGAAATTCAGGAGTTATTCGGAACTGAGGAATTAATCGGAATTGAGGAGTTAATCGGAATTAAGGAGTTAATGGAAATTAGGAGTTAATCGGAATTAAAGAGTTAATCAGAAGTGATGAGTTAATCAGTGTAGATATTGCAGCGGTCGCTTAATGAACCAATGCAAACTAAATAAAACGCTGAAAGGCTTCTAAACAAAATTACCTGATATACTACAAAATGAAAACTTCTTTTTCCCAAATGAAATTACCTGATATACTACAAAATCAGAACTTTTTCCCAAGTGAAATTGCCTGATATACTACAAAATTAAAACTTCTTTTTCCTAAATGAAAATACATAATATACTACAAATGAAAACTTATTAGAAAAAGGGCGTGTTAAGCATTACACTATTAGGGTCAGTAAACCCAACAAATTATCTTAAGGGATGCTAAGGGTCGGTTAATCATTACGGGATGACTTAAGTAGGTAATGGACAGCTTGCGTGAGCATCAACCTTTGGTGGGCCATTAACTAATAGGGAGCTTTTTTTTTTTTTTCGCCCGAAACTTTGGCGGTTTACACGTTGCAGAATAGTAGTACTTGCCATTTTGCCATTAAATATAATTCTCAAAAGGTAACAAGGCACCTCAGTATAATGAAAATACAAGCCTTTTCAATAGCTGCCCCATTACTTCTTTCTCAAACACCGATATTTATCTCTCTTTCCGACTTTTTTCACGTTTCCTTCTTCATTCCAATTTTTTCCTCTTCGTCGGTTTCTGGCCGTGACTTCTATTTCTGCGAATATCCTGGTCTGCCGCCTTCTCTCTCTCTCTCTCTCTCTCTTATCTATATCTATATATATATATATATATATATATATATATATATATATATATATATATATATACTATATATCTATATATATATATATATATATATATATGTATATATATATATATATATATATATATATATATATATATATATATATATATATATATATATATATCTATATATATGTATATATCACACACGTGCACTACATACATACGCATTTATATTATCTATATATATATATCTATATATATATATATATATATATATATATATATATTATATATATATATATCTATATTATATATATATATATATATATATATATATATATATATATATATACATACATATATATATTATATATGATATATATATATATATATATATATATATATATGTATATATATGTATTATATTCGCTTTGAAAAACACACCGCTAATTATGATGCTATACTGTATTATTGCATCCTTACAGTGCTCCTTAACATGACCATACTGCAGTTAAACCGTAACCCTGCATGAAAAACTCCAAGAAAGAAAGGACTCCTGCACGAAAATAAAAAAGAAATATAAGTGAATAACAAAAATGTGACATTAGTATGCGAGAACAATTTTTTTATATATTTTATGGTTTATACATGTTTTTGTGATAAACGTCAGTCTCCAAATTCATGATTTTGAAGTAATAGTTTTTTCTCTCCAATGTTTGACTAGCCTTACACACTTAAATTTCTTTACACAAGTAATAGAAAAGCACAGTTTCATGTTGTTTAAAATATAATACGAATAACAGATAACTATCAACATCATGTTGGAGTCTTCTTGATAAGTCGATGTAACCGAGACTAAGGTAGTGATTGTTGAGTGTATCACTCCAACATGACATCTAAATACATTTTTTAGTTGTACTTTAACAAATGAATTTCGTGTGGTAAATATTAGCATTTATTTTGATTATCAGTACCCTGAGTTAGGTACATGGAGGGTTCAGGGAAGCAAAGTTCACCAAGCAAGAAGGTAAGGTCTTAGAGACTCGGTTAGAGTGCACCCCTGTATTTCACTCATTTTGTGTTCCCATTGTGGCGCTCATGTTTATAGGATGTAAGGAATCTAATATCTCCAATACTAGTAAATGTGAGAAACGTTCAAAACACACATTAAAACGTACGTTAACGATGAAAATTTACCGAAAAGAAGTGTAACCCTTTTGCAATTTTACCCTCCATTTGCTGAGTTTAGCAAAACTGTGGAAAGAAGGCTACGGAAAACTCTCAAATAATCCGTAGTATCTGCAGCCCTAATAGGAGTAATAATAACATACGAAAGAAAAAACTTGTGTAGGAAATGAAAAATAAAATTAAAACACAAGGTAGCATATCACCAGTCAGCGCAGACGAAATGAAGGTTGGGGTTTTGGGGGGCGTTTTGGGAGGTGGCCTATGAACACGGTATCAGGATGTTGAAAGTCAAATTTAGAAGCACAGACACACCCATCTCTCTCTTATTACTCATTTCCTATATACCAAGTCTTAAAAAAATAACGATGTAATAATCAATAAATTGTGGTAACGCCAACAGTCTGATATAACTGCAGTCCTTTGGTATTATCTTTGTTCATTTATCGACTTGCGCCATTGATAAAAGCTTATTCTACACAAACAAGAAATACGTCAGATTAATTTTACCAGGTCCGATTCAAAATCATCACCAATCGGTGGGCAGTCACAAAGTAGCCTAGTAATCCCTTGTTACCCACCCAGAAATTGGTCCATGATCATTTGACTTAATATAGAGCATTCTTTGTATTTTTCCCTTAGTAACTTCAACATTAAAAGTTAGACAGTAAGTCTAATATAAATTGTTCGTCTAATTCGTGCATTAAATTGAAGAACCGATATTTTCAGTGGTGGGAAAACAACAAACCCATGCCAATCAAATGTACCCTTCCATAAGTGCTCCACCATAATTTTTATCTTAATTGATATTGGAACTTAATTAAAAAAAAACCATCGATGCCTAGCTACCATAGTGGCGGAATGCTGTCGCAAAGAATTGATTGATAATCCGGACGCAACCTTGTTGGAAATTTGGCAAACTCTGCGGATACTTTCGCAACGTGAAAAGCTGTAAATGAACTTAATCATTATCTGTGGGTAAATGCATGAATACAACAAAGTACACAACCCTATGCAACCTGTTACACAACTCAAGAGTTCATAGTTCAATTGAGATCCCGTTCCCTCCTCTTCGAACACTTATTTATATAATATACTATGTAGTTATCTTTCACAGTAAGAGTGGATGATTATTGGATCTGTAACAGAATTGCTGGCAGGCCGAGGCGCCGAATTTCCCGAAAACACAACCAGTGTTTATTTTGGCATCGGTTGTAAAGGGTGGTGAGTGCGTGGGCATCTCTGAGCTGGACGAGGTGGTATTGTCCTTTATAATGCGTTTAATTCAGGGAACAGTGATTATTTCTACACGAACACGATCATAAGAAAACTGGAGAGCAGCTAAATAGCAAAGGTAAGTTACTTCAATTTTACCATCATTATAGCCTATGATCGCAAAAGTGGGGCACCGTTGCTTTTTTTTTTTTTTTTTTTTGCCACCAATCATCAAGTACCATATATACGACATTTACCATTGAATCGTATCATTAATATTCTTATTTACCGTAGGTAAGAGCGCCGTTATAAAATGTTGTTTCGTAAGCTTATCAGTCACTATTCCTCATCTATATCCGCCAAGGTTGGACTGCTGGAGTTAAAACTCAACCGGCTCTTTTAGAAGACAGAATTCTTTTTCCTTCGTCCTTTGTATAAATTTCAGTCAAACTGTTCGCTTACTTTCTTTTTTTGTTTTTCCTCTTCATCTAGAACAAGGCAGTGGCTGCTACTTTTCTCTTGATCAATTTTGAACACGTCAAACCCGTGCTAGAACTAATCATAGACTGGCCCGACTCGGCAACTCTGCATGAGTCTGTCGTTTCCTGAATGTCTGTCTGTCGGATAGTGTGAGTGGCCAGGACTGAAGATCTGTCCTATTATTATAGTGCTGAGTATCATTTGTTATGCACAATATTTTGATAAGTTTACCATGATAATTGTCTCGTGGGTTGTCAAAGCTGTTGAATGATTTTAACGCAATTTATTTAGGGGAGAAATATTGAGGGTGAGTTCCATATACACGCAAGTATTTTTAGTTAGCATTTATTAGTGATACTGTTTACCTCCGTTATAAATGAGCATTTTGAGAGCCACCGTATCCATTTTACGTAAGTCACTTGCTGATGTAGTTCCTCGTTGGACGAGGGGGTTACCTGCTCGCCTACCGATTTGGTAGTCCGAGTTCGCTTCCCCGCACACCCAACGCGGAATCAAGAGGAATTTATTAGATATTCATTTGTCTGTATAATGTGGTACGGATCCCACAATAAGCTGTAGGTCCCGTTGCTAGGTAACCAATTGGTTCCTAGCCAAGTAAAAATATCTAATTCTGCGGGCCAGCCATAGGAGAGCTGTTAATCAGCTCAGTGAATATGGGGTTAATCTAGCCATTTTTTGCGAATAACATTGACAGCAGAATCATGTTTTATGGTGTATTTAATATGATTCCGCACATAAATGATATTTTCAAAGAAGATAGTTAAGTTTTTCACACTGTACTTTCCGTTTATCTGCTGTCTGTCGTTCATATTTGGTAGAAACCTCTGACGAATGAAATGAAAACTTTATTAATTGTAATACTTTATGTATTTAGACCACGACTGTTGTCACTGGACTCCTCTGACTGCAGTCCTCCTCTAGTTCTGGCCATGATTATGGAGTACCTTTATATATCTTTTAACCACTTGAAGAAGCACGAAGAAGTAGTCTTACGGAGTTATTTTAATCATACAATATGTTGGTATTATTGTAGTTATGATTGATGTTTGCACCACCTCTACAACTGCAATTAGAAACTAGACAACACTTAAGATTTTATGGTACTACTATAGTAAGCGGTCTACGTGGGGGTGGGGGATCAAATGTGTTTCGACGTGTTTAGTACTATTCCCTCTGGGATCGAATGTGATCAACTGCACTTAGGGACATTTGATCCCCGAAAGGCTTGTGCTAAACATGGCGAAACAGCGTAGAAACACTCAAGTAGATCGCCTACTGTAGTAGCGCAGAGTTTATGAATGAGTGAAGACATTGTTGGTATGTAGCTAATGTATCACTAGTCCGTGAAAAAAGGGTCTTTTGTCGTCATAATAGTTTAATTTCACGAGTGAAGCAAATCGGAGAAAGGCAAGGAAATATGGAAAGTTGTCGAACAAGGGAAGGGTCATGAGTGGATTGAAAATTGGTCCTTATTTGAAAATGATTCGGTAGGAAAATGGGGAGAATGTCAGGTACCGGTTGATGAATTTTAAAGTGCCGTCGAATTAGACAAAACAAGCAATGAATGTTGGATGAAAGATGTCAAGAATACTACTGGAGTAAATGAAACTATTTTAATTCTAGAAACGTTGGCGTTTTTTCTTTAAGCTAACATCGCTTCATTCAAATCCCGAGTTCCTGAACTTAGAACCAGTGCCAGAATAAATCCAGAATACTAATTGCAGGTATTCAGGAGTTTTTGTTTTGTTGACAAGGACGAGCACTGTCATTACGTGGTTTGGTTTTTAATACTTGTAAATCTCGCCAGGATGAGTAATGATTTGGAATTCATGAAGTCCAAATAAAACACACAAACGCTATAAAACTGATGGACTATGTAGGTAAATTGGAAAGATTATTTTAGCGCCATTCCATTCCGGGATAAACTCATTACAACCCAGAATAAGCTCTAGCGAAGTCGTGATGGAGTTCAGCCCATTTTAATATTCGATTAACTCCTAATATACTGGCTCCCATTTTAATTATTTTAAAACTAGAGCACATCGATTTTCGGATTACACTTGAACGCGATCAGTTTATGTCCATTTAACTGACTGAAATTTTTATTACAAGCCAAAGTCACAGCCTCGTTATGCTGTTTAATTGTCTTTTCATATTTACTTAGTTATGCCTATATTTGGTTATTTTTATTAGACTACAATAAATGTAGCACAGGAAATTAATATAAACTGATAAACATTCCTTATGGTAGGCTGACATTTAGGCTACATAACTTACTGTATAATGAAGATAGGATAAGGAGATCAGTCAATAAAGTTATTAGTAACATAAAGTAATTGCGGCCAGAATCCCTCTGCATTTTCCGATAATTAAAATACCGTGTTTTCACTTTGAGTTTAGCGGAATTAAAGCATACTATACATACAGAGACGGTTTTTTCCCAGGGCAACGTTAATACGATGCTCATCGATTATCTTTTGCAAGAGATAACTTTGTATACGATCATCGTTTATTTTTCGATATTTTATTCAACTAAGCGTTTCAGTAACTATAAATCGATATTTAGTTTAATTCTTGACTTTATTTAAATAGATTCATTGCGAACTGAGCAGCGATATCCAGTCCTCAGCTATATTGAGCTAACCAGTTTCTATTTGCTGACAGTTTTATAGAAAATGGACTGCGACACAAACTGTCATGTCACTAACATATTAAAGCTTTCCTTAGGCCATTAATCCTTTTGAAAGACCGGTAGGTTTTCTCTATCTCCTCCCTGCAGCATGACCAGTGTAGCCTGTATTGGTCATACTGACCTAGTGGTGTTTTCGCATGGTAACACTGCGTCCCGGGCTTTAAATAGTTATGCTATGTGTAAGTTTTAGGTAAATAAAAGGATATCTGGGTGTACATTTGCAACTGAAAATTGTTTTAATAATTTACAGTATGCGAATTACACCGTTAATATTCGAAATAAGGTTATTAATATTGTTGAATGTAAGCTGAATGTAACTATGTAAAGCCCGGGACGCAGTGTTACCATACGCCAAACCACACGCTGGTGGACAGATGGAAAGAAATAAGAGTATAGAATGTCTTTATCGTTATGATAATGATAATGGAATTTACTAGTTATGCTTTTGTGTCAATTAGAATTGTGAAAATATTTGGGCATTTTCGTATGACTCTCTCTCTCTCTCTCTCTCTCTCTCTCATCTCTCTCTCAATCAAAAAAATGAAAAAAATATTTTTCATTTCATTTGTTTTCCCGAAATTTAATTTCGTTCGTTGTCTCTTCCGAGGTATTTGAAGCGACATTTTTACAGGAGTATTTCATCTTATAATTCTTCCCTAAAAGCACAGTGGCGAGAATTTCTCCCGGGATTTCACCACTGATGCTGTTAAACATTTATATATCGTTTATTGAATGTCCCCGAGGGTCTGTTTATAAATATTTTGATCAAATTTTACACGTTTAAACTAGTGCGGTTAAACTACGTTAAAAGTATATATGAATCCGCATACTGGTACAAGTTTGCATGTAATAATTGACAGTACGCTTAGCACTAAGATCCTATGCGTAAACCGTTTATTAGACATAATCTGAAAGTAATTATATCACATATTCTTACCAAGTATAGGCAGCTTGGCCCAGCCTAAGCTGAATTCTGAAATAAATCAACACCTTTCCAACCAGTTTCCTTGTGATGGTTGAAAAACCTACTAAACAGTCATATAACAGAATGTTCATGTTCTTTGCTCTGGCGTAGTAATCACGTAGTTATAATGCCTAATTTTCGTGTTGTTAGTATTACAGCAGTGATTAACATATATGAAAATTAAGAACTGTAACATCACGAAACACTTTCATTAGTCCGAAATGACGGGGAAAAGTGAATTCCAAATGACTTGTTGGCCAGGGGAAGGAGAAATGGCACTATAGTAGATTCACATCAGCAGTGCATCTGATGTCTAGGGCAGTCCCTTACGACGCTCCTGATTGGCTGTTGATAAGCCAATCACAGGGTTGGAAACTGTCTCTCGAGAGCGTTCACATAGGCAGGAGGCAGTATGTTCCACCTCTCCTTGGACGGATGCTTTTGAAAGCGTATCCCCTCAGGAGAGGGTTGAACATACATCCTGCCTATGTGAACTCTCGAGAGAGATTGAGAGTTTCCAGTCCTGTGATTGGCTTATCAACAGCCAATCAGGAGCGTCGTAAGGGACTGGCCTAGACATCGGATGAATCTACTATACTATAGTTCGGTAGTGCTTCCTAGCCGGCTTTGAACTATATCTGGCTCGTACTGTATTGTTCGACGCCTACTACTAAATGTTAACGTTTCGTTTCAAATCAGGGACATGTGTAGCTATTTCGGTAAGCTATTTGCATATAATTTGCATCATAGTACTTCTTATCCTTCGTGTGTCCCTCCCTATTACTTCCATATCCATGATCTCTAAAGTTATTTGAACGGTTGACTGTCGTCATCACATATACTCTTTTTAATATTGGAATTTTGGTGTTGTTGCTGGCCATGTTTTGAAGGCAGTTTAACATTCGACAATTATCCTTACTAATATTACAGGTAAATGAATCCAACTTTCCCTCTACGATCATCATGTTTAGATTCCGTATAGATAGTTCAAATGAATTGCTGATCAATAGCATGAAGTAGAACTTCTTTCTATATTTGGGTTTTATTAGTTGATCGAGTCAAGCGCTATTTCGCAGTATTATACAAGAGAGATCATTTACGGATCAAGCATTACTCCGCTGGGAAGAAAGATTTCCCATCACTGTCCTATCAGGCGACACAGTACTATGACTTTAAGCACCGAATACGCCATTCATCATTCTTAAATGAGAAAAAGATTAATTTTATTTTACAAAAAATCAAAATTCCTTTTTGATTTGGCTATTGATAAAGCAATTAACGTATTCTATTGGAACTGCAAGTTTCTGTTGAATTTGAGTTTGATAAATTCTGTAAAAAAGACGGTTTTTTTTTATTTGAAATTTTTGTCTGGTGGCCTTTTCACATACGAAGAATATAAGAAGCCTGTGGATGATTTTAGATGGTGTCTTCAATGTTTGTTGCTGTTGATAACTATTGGCTTTCTCTTTAAAGAGCCTGATTCTCAGTTTAAAAAAGGTTTGAGAATCTCTCTCCTCTCTCTCTCTCTCTCTCTCTCTCTCTCTCTCTCTCTCTCTTGTCCTGTATGCTGCACTGCAGAGCTCCAATTTCATTTCACCGT
>NC_087203.1:96720755-96738255 GCF_015104395.2 Macrobrachium nipponense
TATTTTTTATTTATTTTAATTGATTTGATTTATTTGATTCATTTATTTATTGTAGTTTATATATTTTTGTTTATTTATTTACTTTATTTATTTATTTATTTTTATTTTTTATTTATATTCATTCATATTTATTTATTCATATTTATTTTTATTTATCTATTTTTTTTATTTCTAGTAATTTATTTTATGTATTTATTTTTAAATTTTATCTACATTATCTATGTTTATTATTGTTTTATTTATTTATTTATATTTATTTATTTCTATTTATTAATTTTTTATTTTTTATTGATTTTATTTATTTTTATTTTTTTATTCTTTTTTAATTTTTTATTTTTTATTATTTATTTATTTATATATCTGAATTTGTTTATATATTTTTATAATTTTTCTATATTTATTTGTTTTTATTTTAATTCACTTATTTCGCTTCATTCATTTTATTTATTTATTTATTTATTTTCTTTGGTTATTTTATTTAGTTTTCTTATTTATTTTTTTATTTACTTTTGTTATTTTTTATTTAAAATTTTATTTACTTTTTTTTTTCTTTTATAGTTAATATTTATTTTTATTTAATTTTTTATATTTTATTTATTTTTTATTTATTTATTTTTCTATTTTTTTTGATTTATTTATTTATTTTTATTTTATATATTTTTTATTATTTTTTCATTTAGTTATTTCTTTTTTTATTTATTATTTTATTCAATATATTTATTTTATTTTTCTATTTAGTTTTATTTTTTTATTTATTTATTTATTTATTTTTTCATTTATTTAATGTATTTATTTATTTATTTATTATTTGTATATATTAAATATATTTACTTTTATTTGTTTTCTTTTATTTATTGTTTATTACTTTATTTACTTTTAATTTTTTCGTATTGTTTATTTATTATTTTTATTTATTTTTTTATTTATTTATTTATTTATCTATTGTTTTTATTTCATTTATTCATTTATTTGTTATTTATTTATTTTAATTTTTTTTTATTTATTTATTTAATATACTTATTATATTTATTTTTTGATTCATTTATATTTTTTGATTTTTTTTATTTATTTAATTATTTTTTTTATTTATTATTATTTATAGTTTATTTATTATTATTTATTAGTTTTAATTATTTTTTTAGTAGTTATATTTATTTATTTAATTTTATTTCTTATTTAGTTATATGTATTTATTTAATTTATTTATTTGAATATTTTTATTTATTTATTCTTATTTATTTATTTTTTTATATTTTATTATTTGGTTATTCATTTTTTCTATTTTTTTTTATTCATTATTATTTATTTATTTTCTATTTTATTAATTTAATTTAATTTATTTTTTGGTATTTTTTTTTATTTTTTTATTCATGTTCTTTTAGTTATATACTTTCTTATTTGTTATATATTTATTAATATTTTTTTATTTATTTTTATTTATTTATCTATTATGTGTTTTTTAATTTATGTTTTTATTTATATATTAATTTAATTTTTTAATTTTTATTGTTTATTTTTATTTATTTAAACTTATTTAATTATTGTTATTTATATCTATTTTACTTATTTTTTTTTTATAAGTTTATATACTTATTTAGTTTTATTCATTTGTCTTTTTTAATGATATTCAATTATATATTTAATTTTGTTTACTTTTAATTATTTCTTTATTTACCTATTTATTTATGTTTATTTATTTAGTTTTATTTGTTTAGAGTTTTTTATTTAGGTATTTTTTATTGATTGATTGATTCATTTATTTTATATTTTCTTATTTATGTTTATTGATTTATATGTTTAAAGTATGTATTTTTTATTTTTGTTTATTTGTTATTTTTATTTATTTAGTTATTTGTATTTATATTTATTTATTTATGTTTTTTATTTATTTATTTTATTTATTTATTATATATTTTGTTTTACATATTTTTTTTTAAATATTTCTATTTATTTTTATTTTTAACTATAGATATATTTTTATTTGTATTATTTATTTGTTTATTATTTTTATTTATTTATTTATTTATTTTTTTTTATTTGTTTATTTATTTATTTAATTATTTATTCATTTGTTTTATTTAATTAGTTTTAGTTATTTATGTTTTTTTATTTATATATCTCTTATTATTTTTATCTATTTATTTATTTTTATTTTATTTATTTATTTTTTATTTATTTGTATTTATATATTTTGATTTTTTTTTTTTGTTTTTTTCTATTTATTTTTTTATTTATTAGGTTTTTATTTTTTTGTTTATTTATTTAATTTAAATTTTTTCATATTCATATATGTATTTCTTTTTTTTTTATTTATTTATTTTATTTATTTATTCATTTTTTATTTATTTGTTATTTATCTATGTTTATTTATTTATTATTATTTATTTATTTTATATATTATTCTTTATTTACATCTTTAATTATTTTTTATTTATAAATTTTATTTATTTATTTTATTTTTATTTTATTTATTTATTTATTTATTTATAGATATTTTATTTATTATTCATTTATTTTTATTTTTATTTCTTTATATATTTTTTCTTATTAATTTTATTTTTATTTAAATTTTTTTTTCATTTATTTATTCTTATTTATTTTTAGTTACTTTTTATTTTATTTATTTATTTTTATTTATTTATTTTGTTTATTTATCTATTTGTCTGCTGTCTGTCTGTCTGTCTGTCTGTCTGTCTGTCTGTCTGTCTGTCTGTCTGTCTGTCTGTCTGTGTCTGTCTGTCTGTCTGTCTGTCTGTCCTGTCTGTCTGTCCATCTATCTATTTATCTATTTATTTATTTATTTATTTATTTATTTATTTATTTATTATTTTATTTATTTATTTAAATAGATTTTGATTGATTTCTTTATCATTTTTTATTTACTATTAATTATTTGTTTTTTTTTTATTTATTTTTAATCTATTTATTTATCTATTTATTTATTTTTTATTCGTAAATTTGTTTATATATTTATTTTTATTTAATTATTTTTTAATTTTTATTTTTATTATTTTTTTTTTATTTTTCATTTTTTTACTCATTTATTTCTTTTGATTTATATATTTATTTTTGATTTCTATAATAATTTACGTATTTATTTATTCATTTTTATTTATTTATTTCTTATGTGTTATTTAATAATTTATTTTAGTTAGTTAGTTATTCATTCTTATTTATTTTTATTTATTTATTTTTATTTATTTTTTCATATTCATTTATTTATTTATTTTTATTTATTTTTATTTATTTATTTATTTTCATTTATTTATTTATTTATTTTTATCTAATTATTTTTATGCATATATATATATATATATATATATATATATCTATATATATATATATATATATATATTATATATTATATATATATACTTTTTTTATCTTTTTTTATTTTATTTTGTTATATATTTTTTATTTAGTTATTTGTTCATTTTTTTTTTTTTACTTTTATTATTAATTGTTTTGTTTATTTATTATTCCTTATTTATTTATTAATTTATTTATTTATTTATTTTTATTCATATACTTATTTATCTCTTTTTTCATTTATTAATTATTTATTTATTCATTCATTCATTTTTTATTTATTTTTTATTTTTTATTTATTTCCATTTATTTATTTGCTTTTATTTATTTATTTTTATTTATCTTTAATTATTTATATATTTTTATTTTTTCTTTTTTCATTTTTTTTTTGTTTATTTATTCATTTATTTTTTTATTTTTACTCTTTAGTATTATTATTTATTAATTTATTCCCATTTACTTATTTTTATTTGTTTTCCTTTATTTTATTATTTATCAATTTATATATATATATATATATATATATATATATATATATATTATATATATATATATATATATATATATATATATATATATATATATATATATTTCTATTTATACATTTATTATTTTTTATATATTTTTTATTTATTTATGTATTCTTTTATTTATTTATTTATTTATTTATTTATTTTATTTATTATATGTATTTTTATTGTTTATTTTTATTTATTTATTTTTATATATTTATTTGTTTATTATTATTTACTTATTTATTATTATTTACTTATTTATTATCATCTATTTCTTATTATTATTTATTTATCTATTTATCGTGTTATTTTTTATTTATTTATTTATTTATTTTATTTAGTTATTTTATTGTAATTTATTTTTTTTATTTTTTATTTTTAATATGTTTATTTATTTATTATTATTTTTTTGTTTATGTTTATTTATTTATTTTTATTCATTTATATTTATCATTTATTTTCATTTTTCATTCATTATTAATGTTTTTATTGATTTAATAATATTTTTATATTTTCTTTGTTTTTTTTTTATTTATTTATTTATTTATTTAGTTATTTTGTTTATTTTTAATTTTTTAATATATATATATTTTTGTATTTTTTGTTTTTATTTTAATTATTAATTTATTTATTTAGTTTTAATTTTATTTAATTATTATTTTTGTTTATTTTGATTTTATTTATAATTTGTGTATATTATTTTATTTTATTTATTTACTTTTTTTTTTTTCTTTTGTTTTTATTGATTTTTATTTTACTTATTTACTATGTTTATTATAGGTTTCTTATATTCATTTACGTGTATTCTTTATTTATCCATTTTTTTTATTTATTTAGTTGTTTTTTTATTTACTATTTTGATTTTAATTTATATATATTAGGTTTATTTTTATATATTTATTTATTTATTTCTTTATTTTTTTATGTAATTTGAGTTTTTTTTATTTTTTATTTATAATTTAGTTTTTTTTTCATTTATTTATTTTATTTTATTCATTTTCTATTATTTATTTATCTTTTATTTATTTAATTATTTTATTTACTTATTTTTGATTTATGTATTTATTTTTTATTTATTTTTTTTTTTATTATGATGTAGTTTTTTTTATTTCTATTTAATATATTTTTTATTTATTTTATTATTTAGTTTATTAATCTATTTGATTTGAATATTTTCTTATTAATTTAATTTTTTATTAATTATTTATTTTTTTCTGTTTATTTATTTACTTATTTTTATTTGTATACTTTTATTTTTACTTTTTATGTATTTTATTTCATTTTATTTTTTGTATTTCTTATTTTATTATTTTAATTAATTTTTTTCTATTTTTATTTTTTTTTATTTATTTAATTTTAAATTCTTTATTTCTTTATTTATCTTTATTTATTATTGTTTTTTTTATTACTTTTTTGTTTTATTCTAATTTTTTCTTTATTTATATTATTTATTTTTGTTTATTTATTCTTTTTATTTTTATTTATTTTTTATTTATTTTATATTTATTTATTTATTTAGTTTTTTTTTATCTATTCATTTTTATTTTTAATTATTTATAAAAAAAAATTTTCATATTTTTTGATTTTTTTTTGTTATTTTTTTGATTTTTTTATTTATAATTTTTTTATTTTATTTATTTTTTTTTATTTATTTATCATCATTTTTTTCTTTGTTTTTATTATTATTATTATTTATATATTATTTCTTTATTTATTTTTATTAAATTTAGTTATTTTCTTTTATTTATTTATTGTTATGTATTTATTTTATTTTTTTATTTTTCTATTTTGTATTTTTATTTATTTTTATTTGTTTCCTTTTATTTAGTTATTTTTTATTTATTTATTTATTTATTTTATTTTGTATTATTTAATTAAATTTTTATTAATTTTTTATTAATTTTTTATTTGTATTTTTTTTATTATTTATTTCTATTTATTTGTTTATTTTATTTTTTTAATTATTTTAGTTTAACTTTTTATTTATTTATTTTTATTTTATTATTTAATTTTTATTTGTTATTTCTATTTTTTATTTATTCCTATTTATTTTATTTTTTCTATTTTTATTCATTATTATTTAGTTTTTTATTTAACTATTTGCTTTATTTTTTTTTTTTTTTATTTTTTTATTTTTTTATTTTTTTTTTTAAAAATTTTATTTATATACTTTAATTTTTTATTTATATTATTTATTTTTTATTTTTATTTATTTATATATTTATTATTTTTATTATTTATTTATTTCTTTTCACATTATATTATTTTATTTTAATCTATTTATTATTTATTATTTATTTATTTATTTTATTTATTTATTTTTTGTTTATTTCTATTTCTTTAATTTAATTTTTTTTATTTTTTATTTATTTTATATTTATTTATATTTATTTATTTTTTATTTATATTTATTTTTATTTTTTATTTATTTTATTTTTACTTTATTTCTATTTATTTATTTATTTTTATTTATTTATTTATTTTTAATTTTTTATTATCTATTTATTTTTATTTATTCATTTATTTATTGTCATTTATTTTTTACTTTTTTGAGTATTTTTTAATTTTATTTATTTATTTTATATATTTTATATATTTTTACTTATTTAATTATTTTAATTTTTATTGTTTTTATATATATTTTATATACTTTTTGCTTTTTATTTATTTTTCACTTATTCTTAATAATATTTATTTATTTATATACTTTTGTTTTTTTATTTCTTTTCATTTATTCATATTTATATTTATTTATACTATTTATTTTCATTTATTTTTTTATTTATATCACTTAGTTATTTTTTTTATTTATTTATTTTATTTACTTACTTATTTTATTTTTTATTTATTTATTTATTTACCTACTTTTATTTTTTTAAATTATTTATTTTATTAATTTATTATTTATTTTTTTTGTCTTTATTCATTTTTGTTTTATTCAATTTTTATTATTTTTTTATATTATTTTATTATTTATTTCTTTTATTTATTTATTTATTTTTATTTATTTTTTTTATTTATAACTTTTTTTATTTAATTTTTATTTTTATTTATTTATTTTTATTTATTTTTTATTTGTGCTTTAATTTATTTATTTAATTATTTATTTAAATTTTATTTTATTTATTTATTTTTTATGTAATTAATTTTAATTTCTTTTTTTTTATTCATTTATCTGTACGTTATTTATTTTTATTTATTTATTCATTTAAATTTCTTTATTTTTATTTATATATTTTATTTTTATTTTTTATATGTGTTTATTTACTTATTCTATTTATTTGTTTATTTTTTATTATTATTTTTATTTATTTATTTTTATTTTATTTTTTTTATTTATTATCTTTTTTTATTTATTTTTTATCTAGGTAATTTTATTTATCTATTTGTTTTTATTTATTTACTTTATTTATCATTAATTATTTATTTGTTTTTTTTTATTTATTTATTTTTATATATTTATATTTTTTCATTTTTCTTTATCTATTTATTTTTTTTATTCAACTTTGTTTTATTTATTTTTATTTATGATTATTTTTTCTATTTTTTTATCTATTTATTTAAATTTGTTATTTATTCCTATTATTTATTTTTATTTTTTATTTATTTTATTTATTTAATTATTTTTATTTTCTTGTTGTTAATATTTTATTTATTTATCTATTTATTTATTTATCTTTTTTATTTACTTTTTACTTTTATTTTGTATGTATTTATTATTTGTTTGTTTATTTATTTATTTGCTTATTTTTATTTTTTAATTTATTTTATATATTTATTCCATTTTTATTTAATTATTAATTTTTTATTTATTTATCTATTTATTTATTTTGTTTATATAATTTATTTATTATTTATTTATTTTCATTTTAATTATTTACTTATTTATTTTGATTTATATAATAATCTATTTTTTTAATTATTTATTTACTTATTTGATTTGTGTATTTATTTTTTTTTTTTTTAATGTTGTTTTATTTTTTAATTTCTATTTAATATATTTTTTTAT
This sequence comes from Macrobrachium nipponense, assembly GCF_015104395.2. Taxonomy (NCBI): domain Eukaryota; kingdom Metazoa; phylum Arthropoda; class Malacostraca; order Decapoda; family Palaemonidae; genus Macrobrachium; species Macrobrachium nipponense. The sequence goes on from NC_087203.1 coordinate 96,728,589, forward strand.
CTATTTTTAAATTTTTTTATTTTAATTTTATTTTAATTTTTTATTTTGAATTAGTTATTTAATTTTAATATACTTTTTTTATTATTTATTTTTTTATTTGTATTTTATTTAATTTTTTAGTTTATTTACTTTTATTTATTTATTTGTCATTTATTTGATTTTTTATTTATTTAGTTAATTTTTATTTTTCATTTATTTATTTATTTATTTCTTTTTTTTATTGACTTGTAATTAATTTTTTTTCTTTTTTATTTTTTATATTTTTTTATTTATTTTCTTTCTATTTTTTTATTCATTTATTTTGATTAATTTCTTTGTGTTTTTATTTATTTTATTTTGAGTTGATTTATTTTTTTTTCAATTTGTCTATTTTTTTATTTATTTGTTTATTTAGTTTTGATTGATTTATTTATTCTAACTTTTTTTTATTTATTTATTCATTATTTATTCTTATTTATTTTTATATTTATTTTTTTATTTTCATTTATTTATTTAATTTTATTTCTTTCTTTATTTCTTTATTTCTTTTAATTTTCTAATGTTAATTTATTTATTTTCATTTGTTTCTTAATTTTTTTATTTATTTATTTATTTATTTTGATTGATTGATTTTTATATATTTATTTATTTTTATTTATTTATTTATTTTTTATTTTTATTCATTTATATATTTTTAATTTGTTTATCTATTTCTTATTTATTTCAATTTATTTGTTTTTATTTGTTTATTTTTAATTATTTGATTTCACTTATTTTATTTAGTTTAATTTATTTTTTGTAATTTTGACTTTATTTTCATTTTATTTATTCATTTATATATTTCTTTTTTCTATTTTTTTATTGATTATTATTTATTTTATTTTTATCTACTAATTTAGTTTTTTAATTTACTTTTAAAATTTTATTTATTTAATATACTTTTATTTTTTCATTTTTATTTATTTATTTTTATTTATTTATTTATTATTATATATTTATTTATTTATTTATTTATTTTTATTATTTATTTATTTATTTATTTATTTTTTATTTTTATATATTTATCTATTTATTTTTATTATTTTTCTTTATTTATTTTTATTTATTCTTTATTTATATTTATTTATATTGTAAATTCATTTACCCGATTTTTTAAATGATTTTTAAAACAAAAATCACTCATTGAAAAGATGTCTTTTTTTCCCCTTTTGTTGTATATTTTTTTAGTCATCTTCCTTTATTCTCATTATTGTTTTGTTGCTAATAAACTTTTTTTTCCATTAGCGAATAGGCTCTTAGCAACTTGAATCATGAATGTTGTGGAGCTCTATATTTAGTTTTCCTATTCAAACCTGGGAATCTGCGACATCCTACTTTATTTGTCAGATCTACGGTTCCATAAGAACATTTGTTAATAGTTTTCTGTAAAGAAACCTATTGAGTTGGCTTTGTTTGTCCGTCCTCACTTTTTCTCTTCGCCCTCAGATCTTAAAAACTACTAAGGCTAGAGGACTGGAAATTGGTATGTTGATTATCCACCCTTCAATCGTCTAACATAGCAAATTGCAGCCCTCTAGCCACAGTAGTTTTATTTTATTTAAAGTTAAACTTAGCCATAATCATGCGTGTGGCAACGATATAGGGCAGGCCGCCACCGGACCTGTACCTTGGTTAAAGTTTCAAGGGTTGCAGCTCATAAAGCATTATACCGAGACCGCCGAAAGGCAGATTTATTTTCTGTGGCTTGGATATGCTGCACAGAAAACTTGATTGCGACCAGAATTTCGACTATTTTTTTTTTTTTTTTTTTTTTTTTTTTTTTTGTCACTTGAGATTCTTTTGGAATGAATGGACAGTCATGTTTAGGTTCTTCTGAAATCTGCTTTTGGTTTTGGGGGCGTTTGGCTATTGATATTGGCAACTTATCGAGTTATTTTTTCCTACTGCACATGGCACACTTGAAGCATCCATCGTGTGTTATTCTTATGCACGTGGCAATCCTTGATCTATCGCAAAGTCCCATTATTTCGTCTCGTTTTAGTTTGTTTATAATTGCATTAGGTGAAGTTTTGTCTTTTATATCTTAGGCTCTATGATATCTCACAAGAATTTTCTCTCATTGAAACTTTCGCAGTTTGCCCACCTTTTTCGACTTAGTTGTTCTTGAAAATGTGTCTATCAAGCACTTTCTACCATCATTCTGTTACTCTTACACTATTGCTATCATATTTGACCACATTTTTGTATTTGGCAAGGTTTACAAAAAGATTTTATAACATTTATCTTAATTTTTTCTGCATCGACGTAATTCATCCTTTGTATATTTCTTTGATAATTACATTGTGTTTGGTTTTCGTGCACTTACTGTTAAAAAAGACATAATTACTCATTTATTACACGTGTTTCGATGAGTTACAGTGCTTTCTGAAAACAAGCACACGAAGGCAATATGAAGTGATAAATCAGGAATCTTAGATGACGTGTGGCATTGATAGATAGGTATCACTTGGTTACCTAAATACCAAGTCAGCCGTCATTTTCAAGTAGATATATATGAGGAACTGAAAACTTGAGAACCAGGGTTGTTTTACGTCACAGTTTGGTTCATCTTAAGTTCTTATCCCTTCACTCATGAGACATTCCTATTTCGTCATAAAAAGACTTGGATATTATAAAAGGAATTCATTTAGTCAGAAGCAAATTGATTTTTCGTACGAACCAATCAATTTCAGGAATCAGCTTCAACAGCCACTTTATTCAAGGAAAGGTGATTTTGAAGTTCACCACTTTTGAGAGAAAGTAAGGTAGGCCAGGGACTTTGAAGTTCCAGTTACTTTGAAGTTCATTTACGTAACCTATGGCATCAAGTTGAAGTGAAACTAAACGTGGGAAAATTAGATTTCTTGGTAGTGGTTACTGCAAGTTATGAGAAACTTCTGATGTGCCATCTTTCGGAATAGTCTTTCTTAAAAGATCTCCTTGGCCAGGCCGAAGGATTAAATTTTTCTTTACGTTGCTAGGAACCAATTGGTTATTTAGCAACGGGACCTACAGCTTATTGTGGGATCCAAAACACATTATATCGAGAAATAAAATTCTAATCACCAGAAATACATTCCTCTGATTCCGCGCTGGCTGCAGCTGGGAGGGAACTCTGGCTACCAGATCGGTAGGTGAGTACGCAACCGACTCGTCCTGGGAGGAACTAGTCTTTCTTAGAACCTGTATTTAGATGCATTCTATATTTCAATCAATACCTTGCAGCAATTATGTTGTTGGAAAATTACTGAAAAATTTAATGAATTTAGAAGAATCTGCTTCTGAAATGAGTAACTAGGTAGAAAACCAAATCATGTTGGAAATAGCGTTCTGCGTGGCATCATATAAATATACAGGATGAAAAAATCTTGGAATTAGTACCGGTACATATGTAGATTAAATTCCAATTCATCTTGCAAATCTGAAAAAAAAGAAGATTTAACGATCACCACAGCTTTTAGAGTAAATAAGCCCTTAACACGTAATCGGTTAAGGGTCAAATTACCGAAGCTTTCGGCCATGGAATTTAGACCAGATTTATAGGGAAATATTTTGACAGTATGTTGTTTTAGCCCTACGTAATGTTTTCCACTTCATACTCTTACGAAATTACATCACGGAATAGGCTAATCACTCTGCTTGAATTAGCCTGCCATTTCATAGGAGAATTTAACAAAATAATTGAAGTTTATTTGTTAGATACATTTCGTATACTTTTCAAAATTATATAAACTTCAAGATTTCTTATATATCGATATGCGCACGCCACCTCAGGGATGAAATTTAGAATTGAAAATGAGGTATAATGAATACAACACTAGTCGCAGTATACAGTTTTGGCTGTTATTACATCCTTTGGAGGACTCCGCTGCTTGATAGATTTGTGTGACTATGATTTTTGTTAGAATTTTAGATTTTTGTTAGAATTTTGTGTTAATTTGTAATCACCTATGTTCCATATATTCCTTTCGTTCTGTGTCTGCGCTTGCTGAAGTTGCCAAGTGTTCTTTCTTTTCGTTCCTTTTTTGCAATTCTTATTTGGTGTAACTTCGCATCACAGATTTTTTTCTTCACATCCCAATTCTTGCTTGTATTAGCTGATCTGTGTGTGTTTGGCTTACCGAAGCAATTACTACTCTTGTCAAGAACTTGAATCCGTTGAAGCCGCTAGCAATTGCTAATAACGAGGCAGTAAACGTTTCTGTCGATCAAAGGAATTACATTCAGTACAGTTTAGACTTCTCGATGAAGTCAACACTGGATTTAACAAACGTTCACTCATCGTCACTCGGCGAAATGAATAGACAGTCCTTTATTATTCTGTATATGAGAGAGAGAGGAGAGAGAGAGAGGAGAAGGAGAGAACTGACAATTTTCTTTTCCATCTGAAAATCGTGTAAGGAAACCAGCTTTATACTATTTCTGAAAGGTTCTCGCAGAATTTTGGCCATAAACAGTAAAATATTAGGTATGGCATATGTTTCGTCTGCGTATTTTTAGTAAAGATCTCTACTCCTCATTTTGTCCTGTTTATATTTACTTTAAATGGGTTTTTCTTTGGTATTTGGCATTATACACACACACATACACACACACACAAACACACACACACACACACACACACACACACATATATATATATATATATATATATATATATATATTATATATATATATATATATATATATATATAATATATATCTGATTTTCGGATGGAAAAGAAAATGTTAGTTAACTTTCATTCTTCTTCTTCTTCTTCTTCTTCTTCTTCTTCTCCTTCTTCTTCTTCTTCTTCTTCTTCTTCTTCGAGGGAGAGAGAGAGAGAGCGAGAGAGAGACAGAGGGCAATATCAGTGCGAGGATTGTAGGCCTAAGTTACATATTGGAATGAATCCGGTCTTCTACAAATTGGAGACTTCAAAACCCAGTTTTTGAGCTCCCTTATGCAGAACCTTAGACGCCCACAAAAAGGAAAGGACACCCATCGGTGGGATATATACAGGCAATTTAGATTTCTAGCCTTCAAACACCGTCCATATCCTCTCGTTTTTTCTTTTTATTTTGTATCCTTTTATCATTCTGAAACCTTTTCCCCTCTTCATATACATCCATTTTTCAATCCTCTTCCGTTCCTCCTTTCCCGTTTCCTTCATCTCTTCCTCTTTCTGCTACACCATCCTGACAATCTTTCCGAATCCAACAATCGTTCCTCCTCCCCCTCCTCCTCCTCCCCCCTCCCCTCCTCCTCCCAGCGCCACCGGCTTTAGGACGATGGCGACATGCCAATATCCTTCGAGGAGTGTTTCCTTTCCTGCCATGACAGATGGGGCTGTCGAGAATGTCCCCAACTTTATGGGAGGAAGTCGAGCAGTCCAATACTTTCCCGCGGAGGTCGACTTCCGTGTAATATGAGCTGGATGAAAGAGAGATACAATCACGAGTTTGGGACTCATTTGCGCGTGTGATTTTGTGACGTCACGCAAACTGGTCGAAGCGTCAATTTACTGAGGTAAACATATAGATAATTGTCTTTGTTACACTTTGAAATGCGATCTAATAAATATCCTTCCTTAGATTTAAGCGATGAATACGATTTGCAACATATGAAATATTGTAGTCCATGTGAATACCGACATTGGAGAAATCGAATAGGCGAAATATTGCACAAATAATGTTTTTTTTTGTGTGTGTGCGTGAAACTTTTCGAGACTGACGGGATCCTGGAGACTGAGGTCACGGGGTTTTTTTCCCACGGTTTTTTTTTTTTTTTTTTTTTAAACTTTGTGTGCATTTGGGACCTCGTTGTGAATTATTTCCAATTTTATCACAAAATGTTTACACCAGTATGTTGTCGCTTCGACCGGTTTGCATGACGTCACAGATTATGGTCGGTTACATAAAAATGCACCGGACCTGCGTATGGGACTACCTGTTGTTTCTATATCGTGGATACAATGATAAATCTCTCTCTCTCTCTCTCTCTCTCTCTCTCTCTCTCTCTCTCTCTCTCTCTGGAAGAATTAAATATAATAGTCCCTTTTTTTTACCATCTACAGACTAGGTAAAAAACGAAACTTCCCCATTGTTTTCTTAAACTGTCATACGCCGTAGACCAACAAAGATCCCAGTTCAGATACCCAAGCGAGGATTGTGTCTCGGTTGCATATTGGAATGAATCTGTCTTCCACAAATTGGATTCAGGACTCGATTCTAGAACTTCCATACTCAAAACCTGAGGTCCCCACAAAAATAACGCCCATGGATTGTATATCCTAGAGGATATCTTCAGTTTTTCTTTTTATTTTTAATCTTTTCATCATTAAGAACCCATTTCCTGCCTTTATATGCATCCACATTCCAATTCCCATTGATTCCTCCTACTCCATAGGGGGCAGTGCTATCAGTGCTGCTCATGCGGTGCGTTGTAGGCGTTGTTTAAGGGTATTTGGAACCTCCCTTTGGCCCCTATAACTGCGACCCCTTCCATTCCTTGTACTGTATCTCAGTACATATTCATTATCTTCCATCTTACTTTCCACCCTCTTCTAACCATTGATTCATGGTGCAACTGCCAGGTTTTCATTCTGTTACAACTTTGCTCTGAGTTTCCCTTTCAGCGCTAAGTGACCTCATGGGTACCAGCGCTCATCCTGTGGCCTAATTTTATTTGTCATTCCATTGCATTTCCATCCAATCCTCCTCCTGTCCCGTTTCATTCCTCTCTTACTCATATACGATCCTGACAGTCCTTCCGAATTCAACAATCGCTCCTCCTCCAGTGTCACTCTTTTTAGCGCGATCTCAACATGCCAAAATCCTTCGAAGGAGTGTTTCCTTTCCTGCCATGACAGATGGGGCTGTCAAAAATGTCGCCGACTTTATGGGAGGAAGCCGAACATTCCGATAATTTCACGTAGTTAGTTGCCTTTCGTATGATTTGATCTGGATGCCAGAGAGATACAATGATAAGCATATTCTCCCTTATATATTATCGTGCGTGTGTGTGTGCGTGTGTGTTTGTGATTGTGTGTTAGTTCGTATATTCGCATGAGATAGAAATCTTAAGGTAGAGTTTATATAACAAACAAAAATTAAAACTATATTATTGAAATTTCTTTTTTTTTAGAAATAGCCGTTAAAAGGCCTCATTATTCCAGGGTCACCTGATAATTTTGTGCCCTTCCGTCTAAATCCAGCTCTTATCAATTGTTATAAGTTGGCGATGAAGGCTGTCTCTTCCTTTATCTCTTTGTTGGCAGTGAAACGCCTTTCGGATAATAATCCCGGTTAGTATCACTGCTTGCATCAGGGCCAAAACATCTCGAGATTTTTCATATGCATAGCTCTCTCTCTCTCTCTCTCTCTCTCTCTCTCTCTCTCTCCGTCAGTAGCCTATTTGGTGGTTTTTAAATGAAATTGTAGATGTTTTATATACACCAGTTTCTATAACTAATTCGTCGCGATATCCTCAACGAATTTTCTCAAAGGACAAAAAGTTTTGATTTGTGGAGTTTTTTTAAATTTTGTTTCTCTGTTATTGTTTTACTTATATCCTCTCTCTCTCTCTCTCTCTCTCTCTCTCTCTCTCTCTCTCTCTCTCTCTCTCTCTCTCTCTGCATAATAATAATTTAAAAGCCAACTACACCCTTCCGTAAAATTTTATTGAAATTCGGATCCAGGTCCGCTCACAGAAGGCTTAGTCAGATTTCAATCTAGGTTTCAAGAATCTGAAAATCCAATGACACTTTTTTCATACAAGCATCCCAGAAATTCATTAAATTTCTGAGGGGTTGCAGATACACACATTTATCGGAATATATCGATACCATATTTTTGCTAATAAATAATGCATCATACATCTATATTTTTTATCAGTTTATCTGTAAATTTATATATCAATTGTCTTTTTAACAACATTCAAGCTTATCCTAATTAGTAGCTTCTCAACGCTTAACGCTCGATTACTAACGCAGTTCGATTCTCGGGCATTCCACTGAGGGGTCAGAGATGTGTATTTCTGGTGATAGAAGTTCACTCTCGACGTGGTTCGGAAGTCACGTAAAGCCGTTGGTCCCGTTGCTGAATAGCCACTGGTTCCATGCAACGTAAAAACACCATACAAACAAACAAACAAACATATTCTTGCTGCTCGTGTATGCAGTCTACGTCTCCAATATGTATTTTTCTTTTGTTTTATGATTATGATGAAATGCATATATAGTATTTTCTTTGTAATACAGATATGGAATATCAGCAACTGAAGATGACCTTAAACTTCCATTACAAGAGTTGAAAAAACTCTCGGGAGTAGAATCTGCAGTGTTGCAGTCCTGGTAAAATTGATCGTATTCAGTTGCATAAAGATACATCTGCGACGAATACATTTTAACCCCATTAAAATATGTCATATTTTGGGGCCTAATGCATATAAAGCAACACAATATACTGTGCCAATGTTGTCGACTTATTTGACGTCAGTACGTCCGTTTGATCATCAGGTCAACAAATTATCGGAACTTTGAAATTCATTGTTGACTGCTCTTTCGGCTCTTTCATGTCATGACCGGTATATAGTCAATAGCTCATAATAAATCTGTACAATTCTGATGTCAAAATGCTTTTTTTTTTTTTTTTTTTTTTTTTTTGCTGGGTACACTCTCCAGTAACTATATAAAACGTACTGAAATTTTATCTCTCCGTCTGTCTGTCTGTCTGACCTGTCCATTCATCTGATCGTGAGAAACCCTTATACATACTTTGTCATCACAAATATTTAAAAGGGCTTCAGTTTTGTTACAAAGATAGTCCAACATTCATAGATTAGCTTGTAAGGAGATCGCTCATCTGCCAATCCTTTGTTTATGTGTGTAAGAATTTCATACTTAACAGTCACTTAACTTTTCATCACACCTCCATCGAATCGGTTGAAAGGATTTTGATGAAACTTGACATATGCATGATGGTCTACTTTTGTATGTCTGTTTTTGGCTGTCAGTGTGTCTGCTGCATGTATCTTGTTGACGGATTTCAGACATACTTGGTAAATGGGTAGACCATCGTGTAGTTGGTTTGCATGACAGTGTTTCTTTGTGGCTTAACAGCTAAAGAAAATTGTACGCTCTTACAAACTCATTATAATAATAGTGTGTATGTATGATTATTTACTTATTGTTGATTTGTACCTAAGTCTTTTGATCGATTAACAAAAATGCACACGTACATTCATCCGAATGCAATGAAAAATGAAAATAATTTATAATTTTCTGTGCTTTATTGTCATCAGGCCCGTAACAATTCTACAGTATTGGAGGTCATCATGCGCGAAAGTTGCTGTTAATATATAGTTTCCATTGTGGTTTATCACAGACCGTTTTGCTTTTAAAGTAGTCCATTTTGAATAATATAGCCATACCCTTATTTTTCCTTTTCCTATCTAAGATTATTTTATAGTATTTTTTTTCCTTATTTACGGAGCGTGGTCTCTCTTCATTCTTCTCAGGTGCTTATTGATCAGCTGATCTCGCTCGCAGTTCATTATTCATGTTGTATAAAGAGAGTTTTACATAAATATTTATTCATGAAAATATTTGGATGTATTCGACGCTAAAATCTATTTTATCGGCACTTGGAAATATTTAAGCTAATGCTG
>NC_087203.1:96743255-96771475 GCF_015104395.2 Macrobrachium nipponense
CTTTTTTATTGTTGATATCGTAACATTATGTAAGAAATCGCTGTTATACAACTGCAATAGCTTTTTAATTATAATGAGTGGTTAATTTATGTGAAATGAATTAGGTTCGATAAAGAGGGGTCTTCCCTTGTTTACGTATTTAAATGATATTCCGTCAACCATTCATTTCACACCAAAAAGTATGTATTTGATATTTTTTAATATGTAATGAGATCATTATTTTTATATCCCCCGGAACCAGATAAGTTCATCACACGTAATATCATTGTCTCGCGTTTTTATGGTATCTGTTCTTTTATTTTTCCTAGTTTTCCCAGAGATCGCTATCTCATTATGCAAGACATTATCCAGTGGTAATTTGTTTCGAAGTTTTATGATGATGATTTTTACTACATTATCCTCTTTTCACTTTTTTCTTTCTTTTTCTTTGGACCATCTCCCCTATCTTGTTCTCATATTCAAGATTTGTTTCCAACGAACTCTTCAGTAAACATTATATGCATTAACCTTCTTCTTGAAGGCAATCATATTACTTGTTCCCTTTTTTTCTATATTAGTCCTTATGAATAAGATCATTTCTATCACCTGCCAGTTCTACTCTCGTCTTTCTTTGGCCCATGTAACAGCTCTCTTGGGTTTTCTCTGCTTCGAAAGTTTGTGTCTACTACAACCCTGGTTTTATCACTATTCGTTTTTTTGGTTTCCGTCTTTTTCCCGTCTTTATAACTTCCTTCTATGCCTCCATAAAAATTTTTCGAAGTGTTTTCTTGCTCTGTTTGAGCTCAAATAAGAACCTTCTAGGAATCGTTTTTATATATGCTTTTTGCAACATTTGTAACATATTTCCATAATAGTACAATAAACACTTTTGGGTTTTGGGGGTTTGTTGACGCTCTTACTTTTGCAATGTATTTGTGCTTTTTTTTTACCATCCACTGATTTTGTCCATTTCATCCAGTTTTTGCGGATTCTTGACCACGTGGTCAGGTCGACGAGGTGACCTCGTCGTGATTTTGGTATCGCGGGTTCGTTTCCCGCTCCTGGACATCATGATTTCTTCAAATTTCTTTGAGGTGGGAGCTGAAGGCTTTGTAGCGACACGCGTATCCAAAAAAGAGCAAAGAATTTGAGAAGTTAAGAGGGCATTGTGGCTATTACAATTTCATATGTATCTGGTTAAACTGACCATAAGATTCTACGTATATATATACATATACACACACACACACACACACACACACATATATATATATTATATATATATATATATATATATATATATATATATATATATATATAGTTTATATATATATATATATGTGTGTGTGTGTGATATATATATATATATGTGTGTGTATATATATATATATATATATATATATATATATATATATATCTATATATATATATATATATATATATATATATACGGAATCTACTGGTCAGTATATATATATATATATATATATATATATATATATATATATATATATATATATATATATATATATATCATACTATAATGGGCGTAATGTCTGTCTGTCTGTCATTCAATCACGGCCAAACGGCTGGTCAGATGGGCATGAAACTTGGCAGGGTTATGGTGGGGACCCCTAAGATGGTTTGTAATGGGGTTTCATCCAACCTACCCCCTCCTTTGTAGGGGTGGGGGTGAGAAGGGATTCCCTGAAACGGAGCTGTTTCTGGCCGTGAAACGAGGCTGGTTATTCCCAGACTTAGTTACTTTACGATTTTTCATACATAATTTCTGTACAACTTCCCCGGAGAAAGTCGCGAATATTTCAGCTCGGACACAATAGAAGATGAAAATTATCATCAACATCCGCAAGATTTTTTGAATAACTTAAATCCATCGGGACTGCCAGTGCACAAAATAACGTTGAAGAAGTACTGCCCAGTAATGTTGCTTCGGAATTTCGATCCTGCCAATGGACATAATAAAAAGGAAACTGACAAGTTCCTACTTTCTACTCTTTTTTGGAAGACACAGGATCATAAGAGCATTTATCAGTAGCCATAACGCACTGACATACAAGTTGCGTCTTTGCAGTAACATAATGAAAAGAAAGATACTTTTTATTCTTGTATCACCGTGCAAAGTAATTGATAAAGAAACGAACCAATCAAGATCCTTGCTCCGTTAAATGAAAGTCACCGACAAGAGAGAGAGAGAGAGAGAGAGAGCCATTTAACGACATTAATGCACTACAATTTTATAATTTTATCTTGCTATCGAAAAATGAGAGAGAGAAAGAGAGAGGAGATAATTTGTGATTTGAGAGCTAAGTAATCCGATAATCCCATCACCGTCTTCGTTACTTGACTTACATTGAGAGAGAGAGAGAGAGAGAGAGAGAGAGAGAGAGAGAATCATTAAAAGAGGGTAAACAATAATGAATACAAAATTCTTTACGTTCATTGAACGTCCCTTCACTTACTTTAAGAGAGAGAGAGAGAGAGAGAGATGAGAGAGAGAGAGAGAGAGAGAGTATCATTAAAAGAGGGGAAACAACAATGAATAAGAATTTCTCGCGTTCAGTGATCGTCCCTGAATTACATTACGAGAAAGAGAGAGAGAGAGAGAGAGAGAGAGAGAGAGAGAGACTATTCGTGTATTCGCCTTATTTTAATATTGCTGAACAAATAGTACATATAAATTTTTCACTTCTGCACCCGTATTTATCACCCAATCGTAGATGGGTAAGTTTGCTAGATATATAATATATATGTCTATATATGTATACGTATATATAACTAATAATGAAATTACCTATTCTTGTTGTTTTATATTTTTTTAATCGAAGTCTGGGTATAAGTGATACCTAAGCGTGTAATTTCTGTGTGGGTTTCCTTTTCCTGTGATATAGTGTTTATTTTCGAGTTGCTTCTCATATGGTGTCCCTGAGCCAATTTCAATTCTAATTTCTATCCACTTCCTCTCTAATTAGTACAATTATACTTAATTTGCTCAGAGGATTTTCTCTTGTGTAGGACAATATGCAAATGAACCGAGAGAGAGAGAGATAGAGAATTTAAAAGGCTTTCTTGATTATAAAGTACTTAACTTCATAGTCTTTTTAAAAGTTTTAATTGTCCGATCCCAGCAAGCCAACCCCCTTACTTTACATGAATTTTGAAACATAAGAAATATGAAATTAAGCACTTAAACTCCTGTGATTCAGAATCAGCAAAGCGCCAAAAGTACCAAAGTCCCGTTTTACTCCTTAATCAAGTGCGAAGATTGGAAGGCGCAAAAGCAAACGGGGTTCCAAATTGAAGGTCGAAAAGTAATGGCATTAATAATTTTTTTTTCTTTCTTTTTTTTTTTACTCCCCCGTCACTTTTATCAGAGCTCATTAACTGCATTTAGCTGAGGGACTGTCGGACTTTATCGTTTTTTTTTTTTTTTTTTACGTGGGTGTCATGAGCGAGGCAAATCTGTTTAGATCTAAACTGGGTCAAAGAGAGTCGTTTGGAAATCATTCATTGATCATTCATAGTTTGTAAAGGTAGAGTGTTATTGCAGTAAAAATGACGTTGCTTCAATAAACTGAATGTTTTCATGATTTTTTAAATTCTATTTTTATTTTATCCTTTCTCTTTTGCTTAAAAAATGTAATGATACTATTTTAAAATATTATACTTTAAAGATACAGGAATAATTTGATTTGGATTGCAGAATTTAAAGCATGTTTTGTCAAATCTGTCAATCACCGTATATATATATATATATATATATATATATATATACTATATATATATATATATATATATATATATATATATATATATTATATATGTTATAATGTATGTTATACTTGTATATACATCATATATATTTATATATATATATATATATATATATATATATATATATATTATATATATATATATATATATATATATATATATATATATATATATATATATATATATATATATATATATATATATTAATAAACATACAGCGGTTATCTTCTACCAAGACTGTGATTACCTTCCCATACACTCTATGCGTGCTGAGAAGCGCTCAGTGGCGTGGTCGGTATGGTCTTGGCCTGCCACCTCGGTGCCCGCGAGTTCGATTCTCGGGCATTCCATTGAGGTGTTAGAGATGTGTATTTCTGGTGATAGAAGTTCACTCTTGATGTGGTTCGGAAGTCGCGTAAGGCTAAGGCCCCACCGAATCCGTCGCGGCGCGTCGCGTGCGTCCAACATGGCTACCCGTCTACAAACGTCTCCGTCTTCTGTGCGTGTGGCCCAACCAGACAAACGAGTGACGGTTATAAGACGAACAATTCAAACTTCAGCAGCACTTGCCGTTATGGAGAGCACGAGGTTTTTCCTCTGACTCGGTGCTGTCAACCAAATTAGAGGCGTTGAACAATAGGAAAATCTGGACTTATGACATAACTTTAGATGAGGAAAGAGTGGAGAATATGCAAAACTCTTTCATAAGTTACGATAGCTTCCAGACAAATTTTTTTTGTTTTTTTAATATTGTCGGATGTCGCCGAAAACCTTTGACTTAATTCACGAGGGCATTATATCTCGAATATCAAAATTTGATACCAATTACAGAAGATCCGTATCAAACGTAAGAAACTTGTAATAACTCTGAGGGAAGGATTACTGATTTCGAAATTAAAGTTGCACTTTATTTTATTTAATACAAAAATTAAGATGCGTAGAATTGTGTGTGAACTGAACACTTTGATACAGGAACTTCTGAAACAAAGATATTTACTTTAAATGTATCCATTAGAAGATAATAAAAAAAACATTAATCCTTTATCCTAACCACAAATCATCACATTTGATTATAACTCAAAGTTGGGCAGGTGGTTCAAATGCAGGTGTTGTAGGTCTACCACTGTTTCTTCCAGTCCGGTAACGCACCTGACGCCGCGCACGCTCATGCGCCATGATGGGCTACTCGTGTTTGAAGTTTTGAACTATGACAGTTGATCGAAACGCACAAAAACGCGTAGCCGTGTTGGACACACGCCGCGCGCCGCGACGGATTCGGTGGGGCCTTAGCCTAAAGCTGTTTGTCCCGTTGCTTAATAATCAGTGGTTTCATGCAACGTAAAAACATTATACAAACAAAAAACATGCTTGCTGAGTTATGGGTAAGTCCTTGTGCTGAATGCTTCCACAATTTTTGCGTTTGGTTTTGATAAGCAGGGGGAGAGCAAAGTAATGTAAATTTAAGGATAAGTGGCTACGAGTTCCAGGAGGCAACAAAATGAAATTCATAAAAATAAAGTGTCCTCTTTCTCACAATCAATGCAACTCCATGGTTTTAATTGCCAATGTGTCATATAAACGATTATCTCCGATTAAGTTACCGGTAGGAATCAAGTTTGTAGACTGACTGTAATAATTTACGAGCATGATTTTTTCGTAGCCTATGAGAATGTGCTTTGTAATGAGAATTGGCATACTTGTATGTGGATGAAACTTTTCGTCTGGGAAGTAGGGGGTTATGAGGACTCAACAGCGACTGCCAAAAATAGGTTTTTCCTGCGTCAACACCTGTTTTTTGATAGCGTAGTCGCTGTCTCGCCCTCAAGGAGCTTTACAAAGAAATTGACAGGTGACGAAATGTTCTCGAATTTCAATCCCAACAACCCAAAAACATTGTTGGTCCAGGCTCAAGCCACAGGTTTCAATGCTCCATTCATTATCCCAGATACCTTTAGATTTGGTAGCAAAGAACAAGAAACTAAGTTTAAGGTTTCAAGTATCACATGAACTCCTGTGTATAAAAGAAATGATAGGACTGTTGACAAAGTCCTTTAGGTTAGAACTAACAAAAAAGGAACAGCATTTAAGAGTAGAAAGAATTGCGACTATGAAGAAAGCTTAGAAGAATCAGGAAAGTGAGGAGTAATGTAAGAATAAAGAAAAAGCAAACCCAAACCAGGCTTGGCCTTAAGATAAAAGTTAGGAGGGCAAGAAGGTGGTTCTGTTATTTTAGGACTAAAGCCTTTGTGCCATAATCTTCCACAGTCTTGAACTTGAATTCGGTGTTCTTTAAGGTGCACTCATGCACAATGTAGGGATTTTCCTTCCCATACGTTGAGCATTTACATTGCTTGGTGGTTCTTTCAAGCGAAACATTCACTCTGAACGTATTTTCCATTTTTCTGTCACTCTTCTCAAATACATTCCCTATATTTATTTTTCGATTTATTGCAATTATTGTTTATTTGGTCTTTGGCTTTGAAATATGACGCATTATTAGGGACCGTTCTCTCTCTCTGGTTTTAGTTTCCTTTTGATTTTGATTTCAAATGCTATTGGTTTTTTTTAATTAACATCACTCTACGAAATTACTCATCATGTTTTGGACTGAATTTTCTTTTCTTAAAATTTATGATATTAGCTTTATTTCGTGTCATACTGCAGCCTTTGAATTTGTGATCTCTCTTGATATAATAATAATAATAATAATAATAATAATAATAATAATAATAATAATAATAATAATAATAATAATAATAACTCAAGTCAAAACTCAACGGCTGGAATTATGATAAAAGCCATAAACACATGGGCAGTGCCAGTAATCAGATACAGCGCAGGAATAGTGGAATGGACGAAGGCAGAACTCCGCAGCATAGATCAGAAAACCAGGAAACATATGACAATACACAAAGCACTACACCCAAGAGCAAATACGGACAGACTATACATAACACGAAAGGAAGGAGGGAGAGGACTACTAAGTATAGAGGACTGCGTCAACATCGAAAACAGAGCACTGGGGCAATATCTGAAAACCAGTGAAGACGAGTGGCTAAAGAGTGCATGGGAAGAAGGACTGATAAAAGTAGACGAAGACCCAGAAATATACAGAGACAGGAGAAAGACAGACAGAACAGAGGACTGGCACAACAAACCAATGCACGGACAATACATGAGGCAGACTAAAGAACTAGCCAGCGATGACAATTGGCAATGGCTACAGAGGGGAGAGCTAAAGAAGGAAACTGAAGGAATGATAACAGCGGCACAAGATCAGGCCCTAAGAACCAGATATGTTCAAAGAACGATAAGACGGAAATAACATCTCTCCCATATGTAGGAAGTGCAATACGAAAATTAAACCATAAACCACATAGCAAGTGAATGCCCGGCACTTGCACAGAACCAGTACAAAAAGAGGCATGATTCAGTAGCAAAAGCCCTCCACTGGAGCCTGTGCAAGAAACATCAGCTACCTTGCAGTAATAAGTGGTACGAGCACCAACCTGAAGGAGTGATAGAAAACGATCAGGCAAAGATCCTCTGGGACTATGGTATCAGAACGGATAGGGTGACGTGCAAACAGACCAGACGTGACGTTGATTGACAAAGTCAAGAAGAAAGTATCACTCATTGATGTCGCAATACCATGGGACACCAGAGTTGAAGAGAAGAGAGGGAAAAAAATGGATAAGTATCAAGATCTGAAAATAGAAATAAGAAGGATATGGGAATATGCCAGTGGAAATCGTACCCATAATCATAGGAGCACTAGGCACGATCCCAAGATCCCTGAAAAGGAATCTAGAAAAACTAGAGGCTGAAGTAGCTCCAGGACTCATGCAGAAGAGTGTGATCCTAGAAACGGCACACATAGTAAGAAAAGTGATGGACTCTAAGGAGGCAGGATGCAACCCGAACCCCACACTATAAATACCACCCAGTCGAATTGGAGGACTGTGATAGAGCAAAAAAAAAAAATAATAATAATAAAATAACCAATAACAATAATAATAATAATAATAAGATATTTATTATTATTTTATTATTATTATTATTATTATTATTATTATTATTATTATTATTATTTTAGGTATGTCATCATACAATTCGATCATTTTCTCATTGATAGGCCCTGTTGATGTGTACGACCGTTATCAGATTTATGCCCTGTTGCCACTACTAGCGATTTCATATTTTGAATTATTCTTTGTTGGTTGTCAACATATGATGTATATAGTTGCAAGCTGTCTGTCTTCAGATTTTTATAAAAATGTTCATACCCGACCTCGAAGTAAAGGAAAATTCTAGCACACTAAAAAGGAGCCGGAAATATTTGCAACTAGACCAATATCATTTATACTTCAATTTTAAATATTGGCCTCTCTCTCTCTCTCTCTCTCTCTCTCTCTCTCTCTCTCTCTCTCTCTCTCTCTCTCGGCTAGCGATAATCCTGTAAGCGGGCTCCATAAGTCTCGACTGACTGGCCGCCGAAGTTAAGTTAATTTCGATAAAAGTTTTCTCAGTAAAAGGAGAGACGCTGGACGCCCAAATCTAAGATTCATCTCCGGGAACCTGTTAGCTCTTGTGCTCTTATGATTTCATTTCCTCCTTCTTTGTAATGTCTCTCAGTTAACAACAGAAACGAGTTCGTGACCTCTGTGCGTCTGTGTGCGCAATAGCAAGAACAGTAAATATTAAGGATCATAATATATTGATGAAATATTAATGGGTGTGACAGTAATGTTGATATCACCAATTATAATTATTAATAATAATATGTAGTGAGAGAGAACGTGTTTCATATGAATGCATGCTTCCATGCTACTTTTATTGCGTTAGATTTGAATCATTACGTGATGAGATTAACGTCCTGATTAATTACAGTTCGTTTGTTGTGCCTTTCAGGATCTCGTGTAATTCTTCCTTCTTACGCCTCCTCATATCCTCTGCTTTGTTTTCATACTCCCGTTACTCTTTATGGATTGCTCCCTTACCTTCAAAATAAATCCATGATGTATTTCACGTTTAATCCTCACAATCGCTATCATCTTTTTTGAAACGTTGATGATTGAAGTAGGGTAGTAATTGATATGCCTCTGCCGATTTTGTGATTGGTTCTCGATGTTCGTGAAAAAGAGAAGCTTGGCTGGTCAGTTTTCTATAATATAGTGGCAGATGAAAGAATGGTTTACTTTCTGAAGTTTCAGTCGTCGTTCTCGTTCTGTTGTTTCGTAACAGAAGACTATTTTCATCATTGTAAATCTAAATTGCTTTATGTCAGAGTCAATAAAACAGGTTGATTTTCCAGTGCTGATATTGTTCGTGTGTTGGTTTGCATCTGGAATAAGATGATTCATTACTCTAGACTACAGACATTATTTTCCTATTCCTTTTTTTCGTCTTAAAGTAAACATTCTTTTTATTTACAAGATACTTTGTTGAAGTTGCGAAAATTTCATTTGGCCTTACGGTTTTCTTGATATAACATTCTACATTCGTTTATGCTGAAAACACATATATACTTTGCGCCGACTGCGGAAGTATATTAACTGTGAATGTTTTTCTTTAAACTTTAGCGCCTTTTATCGAAGTTTTCTGATACAAAAATATTGTGTTATTGTGGGATGCTATCTTGCTCTTTGGTGTGGGATTATATCATTACCCAGGTTGTTATGTTTTCATTTGTGCTAATGCTTGATCAGTCCTTATTTAATAAATAAGCTAATCACCATTTTCTTTGTTGAAAAGATATATCATCGCATAAAAGGTCAGTTTTCTGTTTGGTGTGAAGTCTCTTTTGTCTTCAGTGTGATGGGTATCAGCCATTGAGAAAATGTTGTAAGTCCTGACATGGCAAATTGAAAACAGTTTGATATTAGATATAAACTATTGATTGTCAGAACTAACCGCTTTGTTGATTATAATAGCACATACTCTTTAAATTACTGTTTTATATATTTTAATTATATATATATATATATTATATATATTATTAATATATATATATATATATATATTTATATATATTAAATTTAATTTTAAAATATGTTATATATCATATATGTATATATACATATAACATATACATATATTATATATAATAATTATATATATATTATATATATATATATATATATAATATTTAATATATAATAATTATATCTATATATATATATATATATATATATAATAGTATATATATATATTAATATATATAAATTAAATAATTATTAAGATATATATATATATATATATACTCAATATATAATATATATATATTATTCATATATATATATATATATATATATATATATATATATATATTACGTTTCTGTGGACAAAAGGATTGTTTGTCTATCGTATAATTGCTTTTTATTTTATCGGCTTTTAAGGAGATTAGTTTGAATGCGTTTATGTATTAATTTTTTTTTGCCATTAACCCGTAACGTAGCTGGACTCTTAATAACAAAAATAAAGTGGTAATCAAATTAAATAAAACTGAATGAATCCTTTTCTCATCATGGCTCAAAACGGTTTGTATTTATCCACACAAAACAATTTGTAATCAACCTAACCACCTGTTTAACGTATTTCACTTGGTTTATCTATGCTGATATGAAGGAGTTAGTTTAATCATTTTCTTTGTGAAATATTTCTTTCAATCCTTGCTCGAAATGAGAGAGAGAGAGAGAGAGAGAGAGAGAGAGAGAGAGAGAGAGGAGAGAGAGAGAGAGCGTGTCAAGAGATATTCCAAGTGTATTGAAAATGCGTGCAATAAGAGCCTACCCGTATATATATCACCAGCCTTCTGCGAATTTCTCTTGGGCTATTCGATACCTGGTAATAAAAGTCAAAACGCCGCTATAAATTATCACGTGAATGGATGGGCCTAGTATAAAGTTAGTTTCGTACAGTTAGTTTCATTTCATATATAGTCATATTTTAATGCGAGGCGTTTTCCTCCTTGTTCGGTATGAGAAGATATTTTTAAAACGTTTGATGTACTGGTGATAAAGAGAAATTTATTGCCGGTTTATTAGTGAACGTAAAGATACGATGTACTTCATAATCAGAGTAAAATGACTGCCAAGACAGTTCGTCTTTTGTTTTGTTTTTGTAAAACTTGCATCATATATTTCGTTATATATTATTTGTTTTTTACCATGAAAAGTTTTAATGCAGTAAAATTGGTATTAATACTAGAATCATGGATATCGAGAATGAGTCAGTTACCGGTAATAAAACTTCGGGACCCAATCGCAAAACGGTGAAGAAAACGATGGATATTCAGGTCAGTCACATCCCTTTTAAGGAAGTGTAGATTTAAACATATGTAGCCGAATATGAGATTTAGCAGATTCCAGAGAATAATAAATAGAATAGTCTTAAACTTTACACAAGAACTAAACAAGCAACAAAATTTGGTGTAAGAGAGTTTTCTGATGTAAAATATTATTTTGTTCGACGCATTTAGAGATTGATGACAATCAGAATCTATACTCATGTAAAGATGAATATGTAAACGTTACTTTACCCAAGACAATGTGTTACGTTGCAACATTAACTTACAACTGCCTTTTCCCGTTACAACCGTCCGTCCATATAGCTGTATAAAATACTGCATCAGTAAAAACAATTACATCCGGTGCAGCGTTGCAACAATCGCCGTTTGTCGTTCGAAAGAGGGAGAGAGAGAAAGCCCCAGAGATGCCCAGCACCCAAAAATAGTAATATTGTCACTCTCTCCTTTAAATTTAGCTTTGTATAGTAATTTGAAGACGCGCCAAATAAAAAAAATAAAATTTTTTTATAGAAATCTTTATACTTTATGTTGCTTTCCTTCGCAGGTCCTCTGTTAAAGTTTTCCTGTGTTGCTTGATCAATTACGGGCTGCTCTATGAACAAGAGCCCGTGCTGGCATAAGGCCAGCTTAATCTCAAACAACAACAGCTTGGTCAAAGTATGAAAATACAAAAAGAGAAACAAATGGTCTTTGGCGTCAGGACGAACAATTTCTGCCCAGTAGCTCTCGGGGAGCCATATTTTGTTCCCGTGCATTTATTACTCCGTTTTCTTAAATTTCCGTATTATTTTCATTTAAATCTTTTAAACAGTTATATTGAACAAACCTAAATAGCACTTGTTAAAAAACACAAAGCTTTTTTCTAGTTATGTACTGTAGACAGGTTGTTAACTATAATCGTGTACTGAGATGTGTTTTCACAATAGGTGTGATTACATTGGCTTTGACCTTAGTTGCCCTTGTCTTCTTGACGCCTGTTCACATGACCTGGACATGTGAATTCGTTTAAAAAAAACACTGTTAACATTTGGCCGTCTGTCCAAATGGTAACAGTGTTTTTTTTAAACGAATCACAAAGCTGCACCGGATGTAATTGTTTTTACTGATGCAGTATTTTATACAGCTATATGGACGGATGGTTGTAACGGGAAAAGGCAGTTGTAAGTTAATGTTGCAACTTAACACATTGTCTTGGATAAAGTAACGCTTACATATTCATCTTTACACGTACCATGAAGTATATCAATAGCGCATCATTATTTAAAAAATATATATAAATATATATATTCGTACAGTGTGTGTACTTGGTGGAAGTGCATCTATAGATGTTATGCAAAGGCACTAGGAAATATATCAGATTAAAATCGATAACGAGATGATTTATTCGAACCAAATACTCTGGATAAATAATGAAGTCATCTTCTATGGCTTCTCTCACTAGGCATGTTACAATTTATGTCTTATTCAAAGGGAAAATAAGTTTGACAGTTACAGTAAGTCTCTCTGGACGTATAGTACTGAGGCAAGGAAGACAATAAACGCAAAATATAAATTCATTTGCATGAATAGGGACAGACTCCATGTTGAAAATTATCCTGTCCTCACCCCATTTTGCACGGCTCCTACCTTCCAATATTTTCTTTTCATTTTTCTTAAAACATTCCGGTCTTTCATTCGAAAATTCTATTTAAACTTTGGAATGAACATAACGATGCAGGCACTTATTGAAGTCTTCATACTTTTGTTATTATTTTTCATCTACCCCTTTCATTTTCTTCGCTATTCATGTCTCACAGTGGAGCCCTTTCATAAACATCAAATCCGACCAGTTTTGTTTTCCTTCCATCAGTTTGTTTTTGTAAGACCACTCCTCAACCGGTGCTGAATTTCACTGATAAAATCGCAGAAAGTAAACAGCACAGAGAGAGAGAGAGAGAGAGAGAGAGAGAGAGAGAGAGAGAGAGAGAGAGAGATGATTTACGAGGCAATGTAAGATTTCCATTCAGCTGGCGTACATTACACTTTTAATCGGTCACCAGTTTGAAATTTTGTGGAGATTTAAGATGTTTAGAATGGAGACGTAGGAATAGTCAAATCTTGAGAGGAATGTAATGGTGACAGTTCATATTGCAACACCATAATATTCATAAGAAATGCATCCAGATAATATTCAACTGAGTTACCAAATACCTATTTTAAATCTAAAAGGCGTTGCGTTCTTGGGGTGAGGGACGGGACGAAACTGAACTATAATCGCTGGAACCCCAAAAATGAGCGAAACAAATGGGCCCCTGGCTGAGAAGAATTTTATTTAAGTATTTGCAATCAGTGCCGAGGCTCCTATTCTTAATGCAACATACTCACTCACACATCCACTTTTTCAGGTCACATAAGTTCTGTGATTCTACAAAATTTCCTGTAAAGCAAATCAAGAAAACTTCGTAAAAATAGTGCTCATTTTTCGCCATTTCGTTTACAAGCTGAAACCAGACTTGACAGAAATTATCAAACTTTATTTTACTTAGTGTGAGTTTCCTAAAGTGATTGTATGGAAGAAGGGGCAGCATCCAGAACTATGGATATTTTATTGTATTTTTGACAAAATGCACTGACTTGCAGAATTGCGCATCACAGTCTTAGCCTTCGGACTGCACATCAGACACTGACAAAGTACAAAGAGAGACTCGTCTAAATCTACTTGTTAATTCTATATAAGCTATCACTAGCTATAGCACTATTGAATTGATACCTTTACGATTAATACCTATTCGAGAAGACTAATCCGTAGTGCTAGAAGTTCAAATGATGTTTGGTAGGGTGACAGTCAAAACGAACACTGACGGTTTTTCCAGTGTAGGTGATCCCATACCTCTTGATATTAAGACTAAAACATACTACACAAGCTTCTTAAAATAAGAAGATCAGGTTTACGCATTGTATTTATTTCCAACCTATCACTGTAACAAACTGTCCAGCTGATAGCATGATTTTTCTGTAATATTTAAAAATTGTTTCATTCTCTTCTGGAGAGAAACTAAATTTTATATTATCGTTCTGGAATTAAATGGGCCATGTAAAAATTTGTATCAGTATTAGGTATAGAAAAGATTTCTCTCTCTCTCTCTCTCTCTCTCTCTCTCTCTCTCTCTCTCTCTCTCTCTCTCCTCACATTGAGAATTACATGAATCTCATGGAAGGTGTGTATACCTGCGGATGAAAAGGGATTTTGCGTCGTGGGGATACAAAAACATAATGATGACACCTACGAGTTCATCCCAACTAACAAGTCCGTCAGGTGTGTCAGAAGTTGCAGCAGCAACATTCGGTATTTATTAAGCATTTCGTTCTTATTTGGTCTTCAAATTTCCACAGTAAAGCAGAGCATCACTGACCACGTAACATTTTATTATTATTATATATATTTTTTTTTTGTGACAAGGGAATTGTGGGAATGATCACTAAGCTAGATCTGAAAGTCTGTGCTCACTGTCTTCGCTGGGCTTAGGTAATAAATTGAAACTAAATTAATGCTTTCATTGTTGCATGAATCTTGCACTCATTCGTTTTTTATATGAGCACCAAGCACAGGTGTGTTTCGTGAAATACCTGTAGTGCTTTTGGCATCTGTTGACAGTGTCCTACATTTTCACATTGCAACCACTTTCACTTGTATTCTGCAAATTGGGAATCTTTGTATTCATATGCATATATCCACGAATATTACGTTACAAACATCATTTGATATCCATTTCACTATAGTTTGGGAATAACTTGCACCCAAGTGGAGTTATAATTGATTAGTGTTATGTTTAGGGACTCCATAATAAATAGTGCTTTGTCCCGGCAGGGTTGGAACCGATGCTTAGTATAGAAACAACGATAGACAGTAACTTGACCCCCAGCTATATGCATATATATTTATATATTATATATATATATATATATATATATATATATATATATATATATATATATATATATATATATAATAATATATATATATATATAATATATATATAGTTATGACTCACATCGAAATCGAACCTTTTACAATGATCCACACAGCTCAAAATAAAAGTTTGAACCTAAGTACTTGTTACTGCCTATAGGTTTTCCAAACATTTTTGTCGTTTTGGGCAGGGCAATGGTGGTTGGTGAGGGCCTCTTCCATATCAAATGTTCATAAAGAATTTGTTCTGTGAATGCAAGGCATTACTAACCTACAACACGCTTAAATAATAAATTTTATATTTACGTTTGCTCTCATTTTAAGACCTGTGTAATATTTTGCACTTGGTAAAAAAAGTCAACCGTGTTTTTTTTCTTTAACATGCCAAACATTTTGAATTACGTTGTAAGTTTCCCTAATGGACTCAGGGTCAAGGGAAGGTGCTCTCAGGTCATGTAGTGGCAAGGTGGTCTTGGTAGAGATCGACATGCCTCACTAAGGTATAGGTCATCATACAAACACCATGGAATGAACTATCCGGAGTAATCTATGTGTTTGCGTGTATGTATATATGTATCTCTATGTATGTGTGTATAATTATTTATTTTAGGGAGGAAAGCGATAGCAGACAAACATATGTGTATGATGTAGTCTCAGGTTCAATGTAGAAGACAAGGATTATCGCATGAAAGATCCAAGAGAGGATTTAAATGACCTCTGAAACAGAAAAACAAGTCAATGCGTGACGTGAGGAGAAAAGGACATTCGCTAGACTTACAATCGTATATAAAACCTCTTTTCATTCCATCTCGCTCAATAATTGCAAATCGAAGTTATGGAAATGTCGTGTTACAGGTACAATGAAATTCTTTGCACTTACTGCTGATCTTGCTTTTTCTAGACACTTAAGAGATTTACTTTGAGTGTCTTGGTGAATAGGCTCAAACAACAACTGTTATCGCTCCCCAGGATAAGGATTGAAAAAGTATAAACGCAGTCACATCCAGCCCACCACATTTAGTAGCATAGGAGGAAACGCCTAAAACGACTAGAAGGATTGGAAATATTATAGCATACCAGGGAGTTTCACCTACTATGAGATTTCAGGCCTCTGTAACACGGTTTTTTTTCGCAATAACTTTTTATCTATACATTTCATAAATATAACGCTTATTCAGAATACATATTATATCAAACAGATAAATTTTGAGTGTATTCTGCACTACGTAGGTTGAATAAATTTGGTACTTATAATGTAAAAGTGACCTTTTTGAAGACGGGCCAACTTACTCAGAGAAAAGGTTTCGAACGCACTCGTTACGTAACTTATGACAGCATTTCTTCCCTCTTTCTCGATGGATGATTGGCTATACGTAACGAAGGCTAAATCTCTGGCAACAATGGACATACAAATTTAAATACAAGCAAAGCAGTACACCTTTATGAACTCTGGAACCTCTCCACTGATAATTGTCATAATGAACAAACCAACAAAATATGTTATTAAATACAAAAACACTTCATTATTAGTCTAACTCCCAAAATAATTTTCCAAAGAAATTACAGTCTACTTTATAGGTCACAATCAGATTGACAAGATGAGGGAATAGTTGGTAATTTAACCAAAAAAACATAGTAGACAAGCTTGATTTGATAACTGCTATATCCAATGTCAAGCAATTTTTATTTATTGGCTATCTACCTATTTACTGAAAAAAAATAGCCGGTACCGTATATTGGCTTTAAACCTTCACCAATAATTATCGTTAGAATGGTGACTTCATGAGGCTCCACCCACTTTCGCCTCGTTATAATTCAGGATAACACTGAAGGCTACCTTAGGCATTGTTGGAATAGAAAATTTAACTTCTGGCTATAAAAAACTAATTTCTCGAGTAGTTGTAAGAAGTGCTAAATGATCCTCAAGGATCCCAGCAGTTGGTCTAAACGTTTAATTCATGTATATTAACTGCTATACTGTTGCAGCACTACTGCTACAGTAGTATTACTACGCTAGCACTGCTACCCCACCCACATCTATGTATCGTTCCGCCATTCATAAAGTCTTTGGGTTTCAGAGCCGATGGAATTTCTGTCTGGTGGATGGGCGGGGCAACATTTAGGGCAAAAAGGGTTTGTTACCTTGCTTACGTAGTGAATGTTTTTCAACTCTTGGCTCGTAATCATTGGCCATGGCGTCGTCTAGATCATTTTTACTCTATAAAAATTAAAACTATCGGGTTTAGGTTATTGACAATGCTGACAAAATTTGTGTGTGGTTGTAAAATATACATGTCAACTTTCAGCTACATCCGATGCTTTGACAAGGAGCAAAGTCCAAAAAACCGTGTTACAGAGACCCTGAATCTCATAGTAACTTCCCGACCCACCAGTGAGCTCATTCGAGTTATCCTTTCTGAGTGAATACGCTAGAAATCATTAACTCACAATCAACTGTGGAACAGAAATAAGTGTCTGACTATCATATTTACGCAGAAGGGATAATTCGAACAAAATGCTACCCACTGGGTTGCTGCTGGGTCGGGAAGTTACGTAAAACTTGCTGGTATGGTGGGCACTAAGCCGGCTAGGGTCAAAGCCTTACGTCAATAGTACTTAGGTTGTAACTTCATTTCGACTTTTGTGAATCATTTGGTAGCTCCTTTGGCTTTCAATTGGAAGGCCTGGGTTCGATCCCGATGTTAGTCAGAAATTTATATCTGACATACACACACACACATATATATATATATATATATATATATAGTATATATATATATATATATATATATATATATATATATATATATATGTATGTGTGTGTGTGTGTGTGTGTGTGTGCGCATGTGTGTGTGTGTGTGTGTTTATATAATCAAGTTTCGTTTCGAGCTCCTAATATAATTCCTCTAAAAACCTAGTAAATATAATTTTTATCTTATCGGTCAAAAAAAACAGAACAAAACGTTAGCCAAAGTCAGCCGCATTCAGTAGGAAGTGGAGTGGAAAAAACTCTCAGTAAAAAGAAAAAAAAAACCACATTAATGGAGAAGAACTGAGATTCAGTCTTTTCAGGAGGGAAAAGAGAGTCTCCAGAGTTGAAAGAGGGAGTGAAATATAATTCATCAAAAATAACAAAGTCCTCCAGTAGGGGATTATGGTTGTCAGGAGAAAATACTCCATAATTTTCTTCCAATGCTCGGGTATTTAGTCTCTTTCGCTTGTCCAATAGACTACTTATCTTTTTTTATTATTAATTTTTAATAATTCAGCATGAATGGAACTTGACCGTTAGAAGCACTTATGCTTCTCTCTCTCTCTCTCTCTCTCTCTCTCTCTCTCTCTCTCTCTCTCTCTCTCTCTCTCTCTCCTGTAGGCAATTCTCCTCTCTTGGTTACATCAAATGTCACATAAAAGGAAATAACGGGAGAGGAGCAAGAAAGTTTGGCTATGAAGGGTGTTTATCGAAGCCTTTTGTCCGGAAGCTTAGTTATTGCATTTCGACGATGTTGTGTGGGTATGTGTGTGTGTGTGTGTGTGTGCAGGACGCAATGACATTCCTGCCTTAATGTTTCTATTCCAGAGTCAAAGGTATTAGTTACGGAACATTAATTATTTTTTGGTTATCGCTATTTTAGGGACAATGTCGACGAATGAATCTTTTGGGGGGTTGGGGGGCGGTTGGGGGGGAGCTATATTGCGCCCCTACCCACTGCACCGTCTTCATTCTGATCCATCCAACAAATCACCTGCAGATATTCTTGTGTTTCCTTTTTTCATTTTCTGCCAATCCTGCAGAAAAGATCGTTCGACCTCTAATGCTCTTAGGACCTGAGGCCGAGGGCCAAGGAAAATAAACGAAAGAGAAGGCAAGGTCTAGAGGGTGAAGTATTTCATACTCCGTTAACCTTGAAAAAATATTAAATTCTTCAAGGTGTGCTGTTAGATGAAAAAATATTTATTGTGGAAATTTTTAAACAATAACCTCTCTCTCTCTCTCTCTCTCTCTCTCTCTCTCTCTCTCTCTCTCTCTCTCTCTCTCAGTGATCCCTGTAGTTGTAAGACCAAATAACTTAGTCTCTCTCTCTCTCTCTCTCTCTCTCTCTCTCTCTCTCTCTCTCTCTGTAATATATTTTTCTTGTTTCGTTGATTCGTGATACAGGTGGCTTCTTCCCACTGTGGCTCCTGGCACGATTTTATTGGCATAGTGCTAACTAGCATTTCTTCTTTATTGCTGTCGTATGTGTGAGGTGTATTCATTCATGGGATATTCAAGCAACCAATCTCGGCATTGTTTACCTCTCAGTTCTGTATTATTTCATATGTTAATCATGTGCTGTGAGAATACACATATAACATGTAAATGTTCAATGTTCATTTGAACACATTTAAATTCTTTCAGTGGTTATCAGATATTATTAATTGACTCGGCTCTCTCTCTCTCTCTCTCTCTCTCTCTCTCTCTCTCTCTCTCTCTCTCTCTCTCTCTGTCATCATCGATCTGGTCAGGGGAGGATTTGCTAATATATTCCTCTTTAGAGATTTGCCTTCTCTGACGCTGAGTTCGCAGTCTTAACCTGGTGGCAATATCCAGCCAATTTTCTGGTCTTTTGAGCAGATCCCATAACGGACGCGATTTTTAGGAATCTGGAAAGAAAATAGCGCACAATGAAGTAAAACGTAAGGACATCTTATGTATTTGACCAATTTATCTTTTTTTTTTAATTTTTATTCAGAGGTGCTGATAAATGCAAGTTAGGCGTTTGCGTTAAGAAGTATCGTTTAGACATGGAAAATTTTCAGTAATCATTATTTCATTTCTTCCACCAGCATATTGCACCATATATAAGACTGAAAAATCCTGTTTTTTTTTTCTTTTTTTCATCGGCAACTGACTGTTGTCTTGAGGTGTTTAGTTCCCGTTGTTGTTTATTTATCTATTTATTTCTTTTATAATTGTTTTTCGTCTTGAGAGAAATTGCCAACGGCTTTTTGACTGGAAGTTTTCACTAGGAAAGCACGCTATTTTCTTATTGATGGAGAATCAGAACTCTTGGATCCATGATACATAAACGTATAAGCTGACATTAAGAATAGTCTTGCGCCTCGACTTCTCTTAATAACTTTATTACCGTAATTAGTCCTTCAAGTGCTTCTTCGTTGCTAGTTTTTTTTTTCTGGGGTACATCGCTTCTATGCACCTAGGAACGTCAGGGTATCTCGTCCATTAATCCCAGGTTTGTTGTAAATAAGAAGCAGATCACTTACCCTGAGACCATCATAAGATTTATGGATTCATGGATTTCATATATCGTGTCAACTCGCAACCTGGCGACCGTGGTGGTGGAAAACGTGGAGGGTATTTTGATGTATTGTACAGAAGATAAGTTATTTAGATTAATCTAAGAAATATTTTATGAAAATAGTTCTGTATTAGATTAAAGAGTCACTGGTTTGTGTAGTAGTGGTCTGAGACAATGATTTTTATGTCTTCCTGGCTGCTTATCTATTGGAGGATTAAGTGCAAAGTATATTTTGAGTCGGTGGAGGCTGCACGATGTATACACAAGAACGCTCACACAAGCTCCTCTCTCTAGACTTGGCACACAAGCAGTTTATGGCTATGTTTTCCCAGAACCTGCTGTCGTATTTAACCTATTACGCCAATGAAGCTGATAAAAACGTTTCACGAATTTATGATCGCTCACGTATGAGAGCTCAGATTACTGCCCTGCTGTGAAAACATGAACAGGTGGCTAGTGCTCTCTCTCTCTCTCTCTCTCTCTCTCCTCTCTCTCTCTCTCGAATTTTTATGTTCGTGACTATGGAGAGTGCCAAAAAATAATCCTTTAATGTTATTGACATCTTGGTACTGTGTAATAGTAAACGTTGGGGAATTGTTGATTAATACTCATAAAGCTGTTAGTAAACTTTGGTGGAGTAGCGTCATTACCAGAGTTCGTTAAGCTTCGAACAACCGGCTGTTGGGAGTAGTGTCAACGAAGCCATAAGAAAGAGTGTAACAAGTCGCAACTTAAATTGACTTTGTGGTAATCAAGGCCTAAAGAATTCTTTAGACATTGGTAATAATCTTCCCAAGATTCTCCATTTTACGAAGTAAAGCAGTATGCAAATATTACTCTTATTTTGTGCAAGAAAATGAAGATATCCAGGATTAAAATTTGTTGTAAAATTATCTCGCAAAGTTAAAAAGCCAATCGATAAATGAATTAGTTAAAAAAAATTGAATTGATAGATAGAACCTTTTCGACACAAATTGAATGAATATATTGAATGTGTTATATGAAGGTAAAAGAAAAAATCCTTGCAGCACTGACATTTTATTTCCATCCTTGGGAATGCCCTTTGTCGTGAAACATTTACAAGGAAAATCCTATAACAAAGCTACAGCCAATTCTTTTACTTTTTTCCATTTTCATTTTTCAGTGAAACCTTATTTTGCATTATTAAGAAAATCTAAATGGCAAATGCAGACAATTAAAAGCTAGTTTTTTGGGGGGTTGGGGAAAGGGTTGTTTTAGTTAACTTAATAATTTAAACAGAACAAGTACAATTTATATTTTCTGTTATACCTCAGTGAGAGATAAAAATGCCTCTTGTTGCGCGCAGTAGTACGTATACATAAGACTGAAGAAAAATGCTATAACAAAAATACCACTAAACCAGACATTACAGTGGGAACTCAAATTTATGTTAAGAATCATGTACCAGAAGGTCCAAATGTAAAAGTTTCTCCCAAAGTCACTGGGCCATATAGAGTAATAGAAGTGTTAAAATTACACAAATACAGAGTAATAAATAAAAGTGATATGAAGGAAAAGGTAGTTCACTGGAATCATGTAAAGGTAGTGAAAACAGATCCATGGTCTACTGAAGATATAGATAACATAAGAAAGAAAAATACTGTAGAAAATCCAATTTCAACGAGGTATGACCTAAGAAACTGAAAGAGCTAAAAATGTGTATATAGTAATATGTACATAGTGTTGGACTGAAAATATCATAACTGTGATTTATCCAGTGCAATTAATGTGTCTATATGTAAAGAAAATCTAGTTAAGTCTAATTTTTGCAGAGGCAAACATGCGGCTCATCATTGCACTAGTTTTAATTGGACTCATATCTTCAGAAGTGGAGATAAGAAAAGGTGCCCTGTTAAAAAGACATGGAAAGTCAAAATGATCAAGGACCTTGGAATAGTTAGTATAGATATTTCCACAGTCCTCAAACGTGAAAGTGAACTAAGAGATATCCAAAATGGTATGAAAGCAATCCTATAGAAGGGTGATAATAACAGTGTCATGTCATTATTGGAAAAGCTGAGCATGAACATAGATAACACACTGAGATCAAGGTCCAAAAGATCCCCCTTACCCTTCATTGGAACTGCTGTAAATCAGTTGTTTGGAGTTGCTACCGAAACAAGTGTAGAACAAGAAAAGGAAATAATTGACAGACTGGAAAAGTGGGCAGCCGCAACTGGTACAGTGAAAAATAAAGTGATTACCTCTCACAATCAAAATGCAGAACAATAGAAAAATTGAAAGCCTTCATAAGTCAAGTAAAGCTGAATGCAACAAAAGAACCCAATAAGATAGAAAATCTAGTTTTTAAATACCTTTCCACTGAAAAGTGAAGTGGTGTTACAAGAACATAAAGACATGCTCAATGCTGTCTTACTTGCTTACAAAGGTATTTTGAGCCCAACACTAATCACTCCAAAAGAATTAGAAGACATTAATAAGTTTTATATAATGAGGAACATTGCGCACCTTTAGTAGAAGATATTCTCATGTACTGTAATTTGATAAGTGCCAAAGTAATTCATGACAGAATTATTTTAGTTCTACCTTTAAATACGAAAATTTCAAATGTGCTAGTTTCTGTTTATCCCTTTCCTATGTATATTGAAAATCAGATCATTATTAGAATGGCCTTAGTACTCATTTTGCATTGGAAGAACATGGATTAATATTAGCCTTTTTAACTGATGAACAATTCAATGAATGTGTAATTTTGAAGGAAAAAGAGTATATATGTGATAGTGATAACTTACATAAGACTACCA
This sequence comes from Macrobrachium nipponense, assembly GCF_015104395.2. NCBI lineage: Eukaryota > Metazoa > Arthropoda > Malacostraca > Decapoda > Palaemonidae > Macrobrachium > Macrobrachium nipponense. The sequence goes on from NC_087203.1 coordinate 96,766,371, forward strand.
ATGATCATCCCTGCATCCAAGAGTTTATTTGAAAATAAAATCAAGAAAAGCATGTGTGTACACAGTCATTTAATAAGTCATTTGAATCAACTATAGTTAATGAATACTTTTTTGTATTTTCATTAGATACTGTTATAGCCACAGTCACTTGTCCTAATGTCACCACCCAACTGAAATTTAAGAATATCAAGTCTCTTGCAACATCATGTAAGTTAGTTTTACAAAATCACATATACTATGAACCACACCTTTTCTTTAAATACCATATCAACAAACATGTGCCATATAAGAATTACACATTTGCAATAGATGAGTTTAAATTGTGTCAGTTAGAATTAAAGGAACTTGAGAACTTGAATTATGTGGATGAATATTACTTGTATACGAAACAGATAGCACCATTTCTTTCACTTGTAAATCTGCTGGTAATAATAGTCACTATTGTTTTGTTTGTCATCACAGTGAGGCATTTGATTATCAGAAAGATACAAGGGATACTGATAGAAATGAAAAGAAATTATCTTTAATTGACATTTAATATCCACATCATTTCTAATTTTTTTTTCAGATATTTTATTCTGAGTTTTCATTTATTATGCTTATGATTTAATGCATTTTAAATTTTTGATATGTTTAACATTTGCTATGATTTTTTTTACGATTTTATTACACTTATCCTTTCTTCCAGAGTTGGGAGAGCAATTTTGATGCGTATTTTGTTGTACTCTTTAATAATTTTCTTGTATATCCATTTTTTTTTCATTTAGATATATAGATATTAAACATTGAAGACAATGTTTGGTAGGTGACCGAGTGATGTAATGATAGTTATAAGAAATAATAGTAGATAGGGTAGCGTAATAACAGAGAGAGAGAATAATCAAAGTACAGTGAAAATAATGAGAAAGGGAAAGAGAAGCAGAAGGAGAGAGAATAATCAGAGCATGTATAGTGAAACCAACGAGAGAGAGAAAGAGGAAGAGAGAGAGAGAATTGAGCTTTGGTCTGTGAGCCAGAATTTGATCAACAAAACCTTAGTCACAGGAAGTTGAATCATATCACCATCGCAATTACAATCTAAGACGGTCATAAAATCTTTTGACCGGTGACCTCGCATCAAATTCTAGCAAGAATGCAGCTCCGCTTCCAGTAGGAGGTATTAACATGTTAAATTATTGACTCCGCCTGGAAAAGGAGGAATTAACATGTTAACCCCACCTAAAATGGGATGGGGAAAAGATAAGGAAAGACTGCTCCACGAATCAAGAATCCAGTTGGGCGGAGAACCAGATCCTACACGGCCTAAGAGGTGGTGCCGAATTCGAACCGAGGGTGGCTAAATTTGCGAAGGAGAGAAGAAGCCAGAGAGGACTGGCAGCCATCGTTCAGAAAAGAAGTAGAAATATTGCTAGGGTCCAAAAGAGATTTATAAGCTTTATAGTTGTAACTTGTACTTGTACTCTTTACTACAGTAAAGAAAGAAACTCTGCCGTTTGTCTCATTCAAACTTCTCTGAGAGACTAAGACTACAAAGATTACTAATCCAGAACTAACATTAAGAAGAAGCATAAATTTAAACATAGAACCAGACTGCAGAACTAATTATCAAGGAGAAGAAGCAGGTAAGCGATCATATAACTCGAACACTCTACCTTACAAAAACCCACTACATTACAACATAACTTAGCTCTGGAAACCATCGAACAAAATAAAGTTCTGATTAGAGCAAATCCGAGGCTAGTAGTGCTAAACGAAAACTCACCCACTAATTAAATGGCTTGAATTTACCTTTTAATGAATTCTGCTTACAGAAATGAAAACAAACATTAAATTAACTTACGGCTAATCTGGGATAAAGCTTTGTAAAATTTACAATGCCTGGCATTGACCACAATACAAACTAGTTCCAGGGAAGTACAGGCGACTTCCCTCTCCCAGATTGCACTTTAATTTAAAATTTAAATGCTTAACTAAAATAGAAGTTGACTTTAATAGAAAGCTAAAAATAATATTGCTCTCATACTTCAGCTTGTGATACTGAAATTAACTAATAGGGAAATTAACTTTCAACTCACAGTGTAGGCCTAACGACAACTTCGTAAAATCTACAAAGAATATACAAAGAAATAAATAACTATAAGAACTTTGTAAAATCTACAAAGACCAAGTAAAAAAAATATTAAAAACTTCCCGAGCAACCATTATTTGTAAACTATTTTCCCAAGCAACCATCATTTGCCAGTCAAATAAACTTTCAAGGAAGCTATGCATGCATATTATATCCCCTGCACCGACTCAATTTACTCATGGTAAGTTTGACATACCCTTGAATAGTCATAGTTTTAGCATAAACTAATTACTTCCCCCAGTTGCTGGAGTCCTTTCCCAAAAACAAAACAAAATCCTCTTAACAGTTTCTTTTGCTAGTGATCGATTTATAGGTGTAACAAACTACCGTTTTCAAAGAGTTTAAACCCTTAAACCTTAAGAGCTTGAAAGCAATTGTTAAGAAGAGCAGTGCAGAAGTCTGTAGGAATAGTTATGTAGGAAATATTAGCTAGGAAAATCTGCTAGTAGAGTTATAGTAGATGAAGGAGAGAGAGAGGTAGAAACGGAACACAAAACAGGATGTTTGAAATGCGACACTCGTAAAACACAGAAAAGGAACCGAGCGAGATAACAAAAATCAATGATGCAAGCAATCTCTGACCTGAACAACGATAACCAGTGTGTGGTAACGACTGCTCTCAGCATACACCCTGATTCGTTAAAATGTCGTCGCCGGAAGTGGTAGGCGTTGAAGATTAACCAATTATGAAGAACTAGGGTGGTCTTGAAAGGAATCCAGAAGAAAAAAAGGGTGGAGCTTGTAAAGGAAATTTAGAAATTTTCTTATAAAATAAAATTTAGTATGTAACTCTAGTCGCTAGAGGGCAGAGCATTTTGGAATCCTTGGAATTTTGTTATTTCTTGATTCCTTGGGTTTTCTTTATTCAAAATTTTACTTCGTGTGGTGGTTTTTCTACTTCAACCAGTCTGCTTTTGAGCAACACAACAAACGTAAGATTGTAAAATCAACCATCAGTGCAGTGAAAAAATTTGTTTTAACATTAATTATAGCTTAACGTGCCACAGTTGGGTAATTGCTTCTTTTCCGTGTCTTTTCAGCCGTATTGACAGGTGTGGTTCAGCCGTGTTGACAGGTGTGGGACCCTAGTCAAGCGAGGTTTTATGATTCTCATGTAAATAATTCACGCCCAATTCATGCTGAAAATAATGGACAGTGCCTAGACGGATATTTGGACAGTGCTTAGAAGGATATATGAGATAGCATAAGTACCTTGAAGTCCAGCTACGTCGTACGTTCTCCTCTTGGATATGCTATTCCTCTCCTGGTAAATGTTCAGTGTTCTTGATCTTCGGTTTGACCTTCAAGATTAGATGCCATTCACCATTCTCATATCATACTGCAAGAGTGGTTCGATTTTCAAATAATTTGAAGACCCCTGCTTGGAACACTGGCAACGAATGTACTTATTGTCTCTTATACATTATTTGTTGAGTATCGTATGATATTTAGTTGATAATTATATATAATTACTTTTATATGTTGGCTTTTTGATCCCATTCATTGTTTCTTCTATGTTTGCCATTTATTGTGATCCCTTCTTCCTGTCGAACCTCAGATTTCTAGCTTTCTCTCTCCCTTACATATTCCCTTCTCCCTTACAGAGCTACAAAGAAGGAATGGGTCCAGACCTCAGTTGAAACGAAAGAAAAGTTTAGTTAGGAACTCACTTTTGGACGCATAACTTGTGTCGGTTTATACTCTGTTTACCCTGTGTCATTTGTGTGTGATAGGACAGTGAATTTGTGTGTTACAATAATAAGTAAGAAAGAATCCTAAAGGAAACTAAACTCGTTTCAAAGCTTCCTGAGATAAATGAAAAAGAATTAAAAGTGATTAAATGAGAAATCAGTGAGATCCGTCCAGATAAGTGCTCTACAAAATTAACCAGAAGTCTTAAGAGAGATAGAAACCACAAAGCAGTATGGATAAAGGTATCCCCATTAAACAAAACTAAAGAGAAGCAAGTACAAAACAGAACTACAAAAATAAAAATATTTAATAACACAATAATACCACAACACAATAAGTCATCCAAAAATACAGCATAGTTATATACACCAATATAAACAGGAGAAACCACCGATTATTTCAAGAACCCTAAACCTGATTATCTCCTAGCGCTGGCTGCAAGTATTCGTTGGAACACTACGTAAGGAAGAACAGCCAAGGACGCTCGAATAAGGTATGCGGTGACGTCACAGAATCTCTCCTCAGTCTTACCAACAAGTTGCCGAGTAACTTGAATGAGTACAGAAGTTACTAAGGACAAAATTATCCCCACCCCCATTTTTTCTCTTCTGTCTTTCAGATTATGCATTTGTTATGTTAGAAATAGTGACGGTTGTTATTACATATTTTACTAGTGTGACTGTAAACGTAATCGTTTTTCTTTTTATTTGATAAGTGACATTTTATAATACATCTCGGCTAAAAGATTAACGTGTTTCGACTTTGATCGCAATTTTACGTCAGTTTAAGAAAGGCGTCTTTTAACATAAGGCAAAAAAAAAAAAAGAAAAAAAAATACCAATTGCAATATTATGTTCAGTTACCAAAAGATGCTATTGATATTAAGCAAGTTATCATCACTTCAATTTATTGAAAGCCTTTTCAATCATATAAAGCAGTTGTCCATCGCCTGAAAAATCTCCATTTAACTCTAGATTAATGAGCAAATGGAATTGACAAACTTATATGTTTTCCAGTAATAAACCTACACAGAAAGCTCACCAGCAGCCCATTGAGTGCCCCACATTCACTGCACCTTCACATCAATATATATACAGTATACACACATATATACATATATATACTATATATATATATATATATATATATATGATATATATATATATATATATATATATATATATATATGTATATGTATGGTATACTGTATATATATTGATGTGAAGGGTGCAGTGAATGTGGGGCACTCAATGGGCAGCTGGTGACAATTGCCACGAGGAAAATT
>NC_087203.1:96771975-96801975 GCF_015104395.2 Macrobrachium nipponense
GCACAAACATACATAGTCGCACGCACTAACACCCTTTGACGGTTAAGTTGATAGCTGGATAATCATATATAGCAAACAGGTGAATCTGTACAAGAAATGGCATGATTTCACTTAGTATACATCATACACATGCATAATGTTAATAAGTTTTAGCAAAATTTACGGCCTTTTTAAAATTTTACTTGAAACTGCTTCTAAAGCAAGACCGACGTAAAAAAGGTAAGAAATCGCGATCGCAAACCATTTTTGAATTCTGGTGAAAATCTGTATTCAAATGCAAGGCAAAAGGCAAGGAAATACCTTAAGAAAATAAGGAACTGTGAGAGAGAGAGAGAGAGAGAGAGAGAGAGAGAGAGAGAGAGAGAGAGAGAGAGGGGGGGGCCAACAACTGTGGAATCATTAAAAGTTGCATCGGAAGTTTAATGATTAACATCATAAGTTTTGTCATTTCAGCACCGAAGTGGGCTACATTTATCCATTAGAATCAGATTGGTTCCTAAAGTATGGCTACGAACCATACTTAGCTACGTAAATTAAAGCTTTAGAGTCAAAAGCACAGGTACTACTATGAAAAGCATCCCTGAAATTAATTTATTTCGGTAAAGAAACACGAAATAACATTATACCTAAAAGTATCATATTTTCTGGGTGGCATAAATTTTAAAAAACACAGCATTAAGAGATAAGGTTCATTCGCTCCCAATCTTGTTTTTTTTTTTTATTAAAATTTATATACCATCCCTTAAATATGAGCCTTGTACAAGCAAGGTTAAATGATTCTTAATTATTCTTGGTATGTGATGTTGATAACACGACTCACCTAATGATGGTAATTCTTGAAAAAAATGTCAAAAATGAAGATAATATCTGTAGCTACGAAATGTACCCTAAACACTTATAACGAATAACAAAATAATGCAGGTATCCATATACCCGTAAAAAAAAAAAAAAAAAAAAAAAAAAAAAAACCTGGCTAAACAGACATGCAGATTTCCCAAATGATTTTATTAAATTTTAGATGCTTAACGTACACGATCTTTATTTTCCCTTACTCAGAGTTTTTATGAAATTATTTCTTGCAACTGGCAGGACTTCCTGAATGATGTTTTTTTTTTTTCTCATCACATAACCATCTTTATTCTTTAACACGGAATGCTGTGTCTCACTAGCATTTTACTCCTGGAACGTGACGTAAAAGATAGTTCTCTTTACCGGAAAATTTTTCCAGGACGGGTTTAGTTCCACTCTCCTTACCACCCTTTTCTGGTACTTTATTGCTCATTGAGTATATCGTTAGCTGGAGTTACTCATTATCGTTTGCGTATTCCACCATGCTTTACTCTACATAGTATACTTTCACTTTCTTCAAGTGCCTTTGTCTTACAGGCGCTTGAGAGCAATCCAGAATTCTTGCCCCCTCTTGTGTAAGCTGCTGCTGCTGCTGGAGTAATGCAGGGCAAACAGTAGAGGGGACCCGCGCCCTCTGACAGTTTTGTGACTCGAGGGTGTTCGTGTCCTAGTCGATGACCTCCTCAACCTACAACGTCTTCCATTCGTTTTGTGAAGCATGTAGTTACTACTTAAAGTTGTGCTGTTGAAGGTCTTGTCTTCGGTTCCCTTTTTATAGTTCTTTCTTGTTGCCATACGACTCTCCATATTTTAAAGTTTTTTTATGGGTTTATTCTAAAAATTCTTATGCAAAACTCTTTCACACTCCAGTGTAACTCCATCATAGGCAAACGGGTCATGGACGGAATTTAACTTGCGTTTCCACTACACAAGGAAGAACTCGCACAAATGTCCTTATTTCTGACGTGTTTGTTCTACAGAGAATAAATTAAAAGACCCCAAATATTTTCAATAATTATTAATCATCGCCCTTGGAAGAGCCGTGGTTATTCTCAGAGTAAACTTAAATCTCCTTTAGCTCGGCTTGCTTTGTTCTAAGTTTGGGTGAAACTCTCAGCAGTCTACACATCCTTTCTTGAATTACTGTGGAAACAAACCCCTTCTGGAGTATAACACGATAAGGAAAAGGTTCCTGTGTTTCTGAATGAACGTTTTAGAAAATGACGAGAAAGTAATTCAACTTCACGAGAGTAGAAGTCCAAAATAAGAGAATTTTCTTAACACTATTTTTCCTTTCTTCCCTTGCCTCTCCGACTCCCTTCCTATTTTTTTCTTACGCCCTAGTTCCGCTTTCAGCCCTTTGTATCGGGCAGTTATACTTCTTTTGTACTTCTACACCACTACGTGATTGATTAGTTACGTCTCACGTTACTAGATTCTTAAACACCTTTATTATGTGGTGGGTGCCTGTTGACCACGGATTACTGGTCTTCCTGGTCTTTCTTGGCCTCCATTACGCCTGACAGAGGTCAGGCGTTAGTGTTGTAACTCAGTCATCAGTGTAAATGGAGCCCTATACTAACGATTCATCTGAATATGGAGCGTATCTATGAATGTGTGCGAATATGAAAACAAGACGCCTGCATCGGCATGATTATCTAACATTAATGAATTTACTTTGTAATTTAAACTGATCATGCATAACATTTGGCGTTATTTTCTAACTACTGACACAAATGCGATCGATACTGTACAGTCAATTAGGGTGTAATAAAATAAATAAATAAAATAAATAAATAAATAAATAAATAAATAAATATAAAGAAATAAAAAAAGGTTTATCTGAGGACTACAAATAAAAATAAAGCTATTTTATAGAAAAATAATGCGGTATTCAAGTCACAGAAGCAAAGGCATTTCTGGCACAGCAACAATTGTTTATTCAAGGTTTAAAGAATACCTATAATGTTTATTTACCTCATAAATCGAAAGCTACACTCCATGCAACACAGCGTATTGAGAGAAACAAGACCAGGCACTGGTCAGAGGGGCCGCAATCTAAGCCACAGACCACTGCAATTGGCCCATGCAAACATACCTACTTTTAGAGAAAGATAATGAATCACATCTGACCATAAAAAAACTAAAGTATCTTGATCTTATTCTACAATGACACCATTATGGACCAGATAAAAGAAGATTTCTGGAAAACTATTGACAAAATTCTACCTATCCTATTTTAACGTTTCCCAACTTGACCGAGGGACCATGAACGCTTCTTCAAGATTATTTTTTATTCATTAATTTTTCTGTTCTTCGTCTTATCAATATCTGTCTGCCATTCAACTGTCATTCATGACACAATTCCCTGCTTATTTCAAGATACAGTTTTTCTGAATATACACCAATTCAAACCCCAATGATTTGCTGATTGGCTGAGTTAACACCTATGACCATTACTGCAAACAGACTGCCAGACATACACACATCTATATCATTAATAACTGATGACATAAAAAAACACTATGTATATGATGTTAATGATTCAGTAGTGACGTTAAAATTTATAAGGTTGTCTATGGGGGGTGATGATGGAAAAATCTTAACAATACTACAGCATTGCATATATATATATATATATATATATATATATATATATATATATATATATATATATATATCTTATATATATCATTAATAACTGATGACATAAAAAAACACATATGTATATGATGTTAATGATTCAGTAGTGACGTTAAAATTTACAAGGTCGCCTATGGGGGGGGGGGGGGGTGGGGGGGGGGGGGGGGGGTGGGGGGGGGTGGGGGATGGAAAAACTCTTAACAATACAACAGCATTTCATATTCGCCCCCCAAACCTCGGGAACTCCAAAAGAACTTCAACCCTTTTTTCTTTTCATTCGCATTCAACGTCCACACTTCACTTCCGTAAGGGAGAGTTGGCTCAATAATCCCTAAATACATTCCCAACAGAAACATGCAATGAGGTTGTTTTAGTGCTGATTTCAAAGACAACGAAACGTCGTCGGACAAGAGCGATTTTTCTGTCCAATGTATTCTAGAAATAATAAGCATAATCAGTTATATGAATAAAATATTTTCCTCAGGCGCTGTTAGTATACCGATGCATCACGCGTACTACTGCATCCGGTAACAACAATAAACTATACTTAAAAGTATAATAAACTATGCTTAAAAGTATAAAAGTACAGGCTCTGCATATATGAGTTTGGTTTTTCATTTTTTAGGCCTTCATTGAGTCAGAAAAAACTTCTTTGGACGTCGTAAATACACGAAGACTGTCAAGAAAAAACAGCAACTAGCTAAAGGGAGCCCCATTTTTAGCGCTGTCTTTTCCTCGTTTCGAAATGTAGTACGTATGTGCTATGTACATTTTCATTTCACCCAGTGTCTTTTACTTCAACTTCATTTTTACTACTTCACTCATTACCTCTTCAGTAAAGCTTAAAAGTGTGCTCTTCTTTCTTCTCTCTTAATTACTGAAATGGCGTACAAGACCGGACATCAACTGATTTCATGTCTGAGATAAAAGCAAGGTTTTTAGGACATTTTTTAAATTATTGCTTTTTTCATCATTCCTTATTCTTTATACGTATGCCATTAGACCAGCCTTTATGGTACCCTATTCTCATAAAAGGAGTTGATTTTTTCTAGGGAATTTTAACATGAAATTATTTTTACCGTTGAAGTTATATATCATTTTGCTCCTAGAAGAACTAAAGCAATATTCAGGAAAAGTTCAGCATTACAAAGATGGAAATACATATTATAAAGAAACAGATGCTGCTACCAACTTAATAGAGGTTTTAGAATAATAAGGACCACTAAATAGTTGCTACTGCACTTCAACTAATTTTGCGAAGGAAAGTTTTTAATAGTAATTCCAATTTGGAGCTGGAGGCTTAATACAGAACACAGAGTGGATGGACGACTAGAACATTTCGGGAGTGCCAATCACATTCTGAAAATTCAGCCCGTAATTATGAGAGAATCATTCCGTTCAGCCTTAGTGTTAAAAAGGCATTATCTAGGGGTGCGAGGATTAAAGGGCCTCTGGGAATGACAAATTCGACAGCGAGGCCCATTTACTGCATATTGGTAGTGCTATTCAGCGAATCTGGTTGCTCTCGGCAGGTAAACGGGATCAGGGACTATATTGTGAATGTGAAAGTCTCTTATGAAAAGTGACAACAAGCAGACCAACCGTGAAGGGTTCAAGCTTCTATTATTAGGAAACAGAAACCTACCATCACGAACGCTCTATCTAAAAGAGATAAATAAATAAAAACTCTGTAGAAGTAGACATTCACACCGGAGATCAGCATTCTAGTAAAGGAACAACAAAAGACCTAACAGGTTCAGGTTGATTTTGTTTTATCCCTTATAAATATATGAGTCCTTACGAACAATACTTAATTTTCGTGCGGCATTCGCTGAATAAACTTTCATTAGAGGTTTATCAAAAGTAAGATGCAAAGTCTCATACACCTGAAGGGGGAGGAAAGTCTTTATGAGACCTGCTAACCATTAGTGTTTTTGTTTTACTGGATTCAGCCTCATACTCCACCGACTACACTATTCACTGATCCGGTCCATGTCCCGACTGAGACTAAGAGCAGCTTCATTTCTGGGAGACTAAGGGCAGCTTCATTTCTAAGTCGAGACTTCACTGCACCAACAAGTGTTGACTCATTGACATACGAACAATCTTGTGCCTTCCAGGCCAACAACCATATCGCTCGTATTCACCAAAAGTAATAGTGGGCTAAGAACACTCACTATCTTGCGGAACTCCGGACACAATAGGTCTTGGTCACTAAAGATTCCATCACCAGCAACTCGCTGCTGCCTACCTGTAAGGAAACCTTGAAGTAATCATAAAACATATCCACCCACTTCAAGATTCAGAAGTTTATAAATAGGTAACAGATAGTATATTTTAGGAAGAACTGAATGCTAAGGATTATCAGATTAATGATAGATTTTGTGAAGCATTTTCACTTTATATGGGAACAAGGAATTTTTACATTCATTCAGGCAACCACACAGAAACTAATATCATATTCACGCAAGAAAAAAAGAAGAAGAAAAAAAAGGGAAGCGTACCAAGAACATTATAATTCTAGATCAAGAGAATAAAAAAAAAAAATCGGAGAGTAATTCAAACTATCACTTTGTAAAAATACATAAAAGGGGAAGGAAGTTTAGGACCGGAATTAAAGGTCACTAATACAATATCATAGATAGAAGACTCAGATTAAAAAGAAAAAAAAAAAGCTGAAGCTTTTGTGTTTCTTAAGTGATTCTCCAGGATTTTTAAGTTTAAAAGTTTAAAAGAATTTTCGATTAACCTTATCATCCCGAAAACAACTAACACGAAAACCTTTCCTCCTCAATTTTTTATGGACATTTCTTCTTATCTTTTTAATGACTTCATTAGGTTAATTCTAATTTCCCGTTCATCTTGTAACGCTGCAATCTGAATAGTTATACCAGAACCTTTTTTTAGGCTAATAATACTGTATTCACAATCTTTGGCTTTTCATTATTCAATTCTTCTTTTACTTTTTATAGAGAGAGAGAGAGAGAGAGATATTAACATATTTTAGATTTAGTATGATAATTCCTGTTTTATAAAATCCACCCCCGCCCCCACCCAACAGAAGAACGACGTAAATCTATTTGATTTAGAGTTTTAGGGTTTTCTCTGCTCCCTGATTTATCTTGGGCCTATTATGTTTACTTGTTGCTTTACGAGGAAATTTCAATTTCATTATTTATAACATGATGTAAGCTGCTGGAGCTATCTATACTCTCCTTTAAAGATAGAATGTACGAGATACAACTTTTAATATTATTCACCAGAATCTTCTCATACCGCAATAGGAAAAGAGCTTGCTATCACAACCATGACAAAATTTTGTAATTGATAATTTCTCGGGCCTTTCTAAATAAAGTTTAAGAGAAGCGAATGAATATTAGATGGGAATGGTGTCGTCTACATCGCCCGTTAGTTTTAGGCAACTAGCAGGAAAGAGATGGAAGACCAAACTTTGGATGCTGTTGTCGAAGTTTCCAGGTAGAGCGCCGTTCCTGATTTCCCATGGGTCCCCTATACACAATTTCTTCCAAACCTTTGGTCGAAAGCTCCTCATTCCTCAGGGCGGCCTGAACCGGATTCTCAGTAATTCTAATGAAAAGCACATCAATTCTGCTTCCTTTTCTCTCCTCGAACACTGCATTTTTTTGTCCTAGAATACTTCCATTCAAAATTTATTCTTCAATTTCCTTAGCGAAGATTTTTGCCGATATAAAATTCTTATCGTATGTCAAAATTGCTCCATCAGCTTAACAATGGCTTCCCTACCCCTCTCCGTTTCTTTTGATTCATGCAATTTAGAAAAAAAAAATTTTACTCATAACTGTTAACACATAGTATATAATTTTTCGTGACATCTACGTTAATTGAAAATATATAAGATTTCAGATGCAAATAATTTCTCTTTATGAAGACCGCAAGTAAATATTTTTATTTCTCATAAATTACGAACGGAAACTGACTAATATGGCATGATATACAGTTTATTTTAATTTTAAACATTTCCAGAATTAAAAGATCTTAACAAATGAGCTGTCGAGGATTATGCGAAAAGAACAAATACTTTAGTATCAAAAGCTTAAACTGAATGTTAATCAATATAATTGAGTTTAAAGGACTAGAGGATTATATTCGTATATCCACGTAATGTACCTTAATTTCATTGTTACAAACAGAACGAATAAAAAAAAAGTCCATAAATTCTGCAACTGAAATTCAAATGGGAAATAATCAATTTTGTAGGGGAGAACCGAAAGGGCTCATAAATACAATTTGTACTACAGTAAATGATATGCGTTTGACGGTTAATAGCCATTTTATATATTATACCAATTATAAATGAAATTACCATTTAGTCTGTTTCGAACTCCATAGTCATTTTTGGCAATACATCATATTGTTTCATTGGTTTGGAAAATAGTTATTTTCCGTATTGCGTTCATGCGGATCCTGATGGTTATTTGTGTAAAGTGTAGGATAATCATATTTCAGGTGAGAATAAATAATATGACGAAGCTGAGGACAAAAGCCATACAGCGATTAGATGGGAGACATGGTTAATTATATGGGTCTTTCTTTGAAATAACTACCAACATTAATATTAACGACCATGTTATGGTGCGTTGGAAATTTACGAGGTAAGCAGGCTATAACCCAGGAAAGCAGCTTCCTATATGAACATTATAACATGATACCAGATAAAATTGCGTCATCAGGACTGGATGATGTCAATTTGCAATCCAGTCCTGATAACGCCGCCAGGAGTTGGGGAAAATGGTCTGTCAACTAGAAAAACAAAAAGTAAATGGAAAGACTTAATTTTTCCATATTCATGGGAATTTACCAGATGAGAAAAAGAAGTATAGGCTTTTATATATAACATAACATATATCCTTTTTCTCATTATTATTACTAATTTCGTTGTTGTCCTTTGTCCATTTGATATAACACAAAAGCTAAGGTGAACAAGATTTGTCTCCAGAAATAACAGTCAATACTGACACACTTTTGCTCAATGAACTAGACAATGAAAGCTTAACAATCTTCAGGCTTGCTACACCACCGTTTTACTTCTTTGGCTTTAAGCAGAACACTAACCAGAGTGTTTTGTCACTAAGAAGTATTTTTGACCAAACACCGTCCCAGACAGAACAAAAAGCCGAATCGCCACTTCCCTACTCTTTTCAAGACTCACGGCTTATGAAACTCTCAGTCGCAGCCCAATAAACTTTCGCCACGGCCCAGTGGTGGCCTGAGTTGTTGGCACCATATCGGTGCCAGACGCACCGTTTTGCAGTTCACTTTAGCTTTAATATCCGATTGTGGTTAATTATCGAGGAGTGCACTTAATTTTATTTTATTACAATAAACATGATCTCAATAAAAGACAGTTTGGATCTTTCAACATTTTTGAAAAGCCTGAATACGTAATGCGTAAGTGTTGGTGATAGATCACTCTCGACGTGTTTCGGAATTCACGTAAAGCCGTTTGTCCTGCGTGCAATGAAATTAATTACCACTGGTCCATGCGACGTAAAAAACACCATACAAACAAACAAACAAAAAATGCAGTGTAGCGTTTGATATGCACTCCCCCGGAATATGTATCCCCAGTCATTATTATACGTAAAATGTATACTCCCCTTGAATTATTTTTTACTTCCGAGTCATTATTATGCATGTAATTCCCACTCTCCCCCCACCTGTTAATGCTATACAGAATATGTTACTCGCATTCTATAGTTGCTTTCATACATAGGGTTTCAGACATAAATGTATACTTGTTTAAATATACATTTAGAGTGCTTGCATGACATTGGTTTGGCTAGGCCTTAGCTTGGCCTTTAAGAGTTCTCGGCACATCATGGCTTGGCTTCGCTCAACATTAAGAGATTCTTGGCTTGGCTTTTAGAGTGCTTGGCATGGCATGGGATTGCATGCATAGCTGGCTTGGCTTGCCTTTTAAAGTGCTTGGCATGACATGGTTTGGTTTATTTGCTTGCCTTTTAGAGTGCTTGGCATGACATGGTTTGGATTTGCTTGCCTGTTTTAGAGTGTTGGCATGTCGTGGCTTGGCTTATCTTTTAGAGTGATTAGCATGGCATGGTTAGGCTTGGCTTGACATGGCTTGGCTTTTAGAGTGTTTGGCATGGCATGGCTTGGCTTGGCTTCTAAAGTGCTTGGCATGGTATGGTTTGGTTTGGCTTGGCTTGGCTTTTAGAATTCTTGGATATCATGGCTTGGCTTTTAGAGTGCTTGGCAAGGCATAGCTTGGGTTGGCTTGGCTTTTAGAGTTCTTGACATATCATGATTTTGGCTTTGCTTTGCTTTCAGAGTGTTTGGCATGGCATGGCTTGGCTTGGCTTGGCTTGGCATTGGATTGGCTTTGCATTGGCTTGCTTGCTTTTGGAGTGCTTGGCTTGGCTTGGTTTGGCATGGATTGGCTTTGCTTGCTTGGCTTTTGGGGTGCTTGGCTTGGCTTGGCTTGGCTTGGGCTTGGCTTGGCTTGGCTTGGCTTGGGCTTTTAGAGTGGCTTGGCATGACATAGCTTGGCTTGGCTTGGCTTTGACTTTGCTTTCCTTTTATTTTAAAGCGCTTGGCTTGGCATAGTTGGACTTGCTTTGACTTGGCTTGCTTTTAGAGTTTTGACATTGGCATGGCATAGTGGACTTGGCTTGATGGCTTGGCTTTTAGAGTGTTTGACATTGGCATGGCATATCATGGCTGGCTTTTTAGAGTGCTTGGCAAGGCATAGCTTGGCTTGGCTTGGTATAGCTTTTAGAGTTCTTGACATATCATGGCTTGGCTTAGATTTTATACCTTGGCATTGCATGGTTTGGCTTGGATTGGCTTTTAGATTACTTGGTATATCATGGCTTGGTTTGGAATTTAGACTTTGGCATGGCATGGCATGGCTTGGCATTTAGAGTTCTTGGCTTGGCTTTGCTTAACTTGCTTTTTAAAGTGCTTGACATGACATGTTTTGACTTTGCTTGCCTTTTAGAGTGCTTGGCATGGCATGGCTTAGCTTGGCTTTTAGAGTGCTTGGCATGGCATGGCATGGCATGGTTTGGCTTGCTTTTAGAGTGCTTGGCATGGCATGGTATGGCTTGGCTTGGCTTTTAGAGAGCAGTGCTGCATGACTGGTTTGGCTTGGCTTGGATTGGCTTTTAGAGTTCTTGGCATATCATGAATTGGCTTGGCTTGGCTTTTAGTGTTCTTGGAATGACATGGTTTGGTTTTGCTTGGCTTTTAGTGTGCTTGGCATGGAATGGTTTGGCTTGTCTTGGCTTGGCTTTTAGAGTTCTTGGCATATCATGGCTTGGCTTGGCGTGGCTTGGCTTTTAGAGTTCTTGGCATGGCATGACTTGGCTTGGCTTGGCTTTCATTGGCTTGGCATGGCTTGGTTTGGTTTTTTTGGGGCCTTGGCTTGGGGCTTTTAGAGTTTCTAAGCATAACTTATAATTCACATAGTAACTTCAGGAGTGCTTATTATATAGAGGGAGTGTTTATTGCACGTAAAGAATATGGACTGGGGGAGTGCAAATCATACGTTTAATAACGAATGGGGAGTTACTTTTTATATAACGTATGATAAAAAAATAAAAAAGACTGGGGTAGTCCAAAATTTGTAGGGAATGCAATTATATGACACAGGGAAGTCATTTCGGTGCTCTGCTCCGCGCTACAGAGTGAGCGGATTTACCACTCCATATTAACGGAATGTTGACATTAGAACGAAAACGGAACTCATAAAAAATAAACCTGTACGGGAAAAGAATATGGCTTAAATATACGACACTTTAAAGCGCATGCCTTAAATATATGACATTTTAAAGATCATGGCTTAAAATATAAGACATTTTCACCTGCACCAAACGCTACTCTAAGTAAAAGTACAAGCATGTAGTCAACTCAACATTGCCCATAAACACTATCGCAGGAAGTCGTATATTCAAAGTAAAATGTGACGCTGTTATCTGACCACGATTTTCTAAAAGTATACATACCCTTACGCAAATGCTATATGTATATATAGAAACATATACACAACGTACAATACACTCAGGCACGCATTTATATATATATATATATATATATATATATATATATATATATATATTATATATATATTATATATATATATATATATTGTAACTTAGTTGTCATTAATTTCTAGATTATGTAAGTTTTTAAATTTTATGTTAAATATTGAAGTGTTGTATTATTTCTTTATTAGCTTTTTTGTCTCCTCACCGGTGGTTATCTTGGTGTTTGTTCTTGGCTAACCGACTGTTTTATATTTTCAAGTTGTGTTGGTTACGTGGCTGCGCTCCTTCGTTGTCCGAGGGATGGAGGTTTCTCCGTGTGTTTCTGAGCCTCCAACCTTGAAGGGCGATACTATTGCTGTTGGAACGATATTTATTCCTCGCCATATTGCAGAGCTACGTTTTTTTGGCGCTGTATACTAGCTTATTGGATATCCTTACTCTGCAGCAAGGACATTATATTCTGCAATTTGTTTACTGCCCTTGGTTCAGTAAAAGCCAAGGGGACCTCTCTGTCCAAGGTAATAACAGATATACCTGTATTTATTTATTGAGATCACGGACATGAACCTCTGCTGACGTCATTATTGGAGCTTGTGTAAGCCTGCCAACACTATAGTTTGGGATCAATTTTCCCTGCCTCCCCCAGATTAAGCCTCCAGACGTGGAGTTTGTTATTGTCCTCCTAGAGGAGACCTATAAAGTCGTTTGAGGTACTTTTATTAGGGATATTAGATTGTATTTGTTAGGGTATTCTTACTTTTCGCTTGCCTTCTCCTTTCTGGACCCTCTCCCTTTTTGTGTGTGTATATGTGTTGATGACCTGTGTTCAATTGACTTTGCACTCTTATTGAAGTGGATACTATTTCACCCTTTGTGGACTTAGTATGGTGTTTTGGTGAATACTACTTGATAAAAGTTTAAGTGTTTGTGTGGTGGTCAAACAGCCATCACAATATATATATATATAATATATATATATATATATATATATAATATATATATATCTATATATATATATATATATATATATATTTTTAGTTTACGACTCTAGTCTTATGTTTAAAAAGTCGTTAACGCTGAATCATCAAAAAACAATAAATTAATGAAAATATCCAACAAAGAATGACTGTAACATATACAATTAAATATCTATCCAGTATAATTCAAGCTCTGCTTTAATCCTTACAGAATAGCAATTACAAGATTTCCAACTCTAAAGTATCTTAAATTCTTTAAAGATATTCACAATTTACTCTTCAGACTACCATCAACCACTAGCATTATGTTCAGATGAGAAACCAGTTTTCGAAAATCTACAACGTAACATGCATTGTGCCCTACCCGCCTAATATCTCTCTCTCTCTCTCTCTCTCTCTCTCTCTCTCTCTCTCGTAGTAGCCATCTTGCTTGGTGAGACGTACCCGCGTGAAGTCAGATTAATCAACAGATATCACAAGTTTAAACATACGACTAGAATTTGAGAAATATCAGAAGTGTTCGTGAACTATCGGTGATAAGATTAGTGTGAAAATAGAGGTTAGGATAAAGCGTCTTCTAAGTTAGTTTATCAGTGTAATACTATAAATCAGAACAAGATGGCAGTAAGTTCCAACTGCGGGAAGAGTGGCGTAATTTGGCGTGTTTAGCAGATTCGCAATACGATGAGGTAGCAGGTAAGGGAACTGGCATTTCTCATCTATGAAATCAGCAACAGTCCTAACCAAAAAGATACAAAAGCATTCATAGATATATTAGAAGGATATAATCCTTCAAACTGGAACAAATCTAATGAAAACATCTTGAAAATAATTGAAGAAGTTCCAAATAAAATCCAAGTGGTCAAGAGACTCATAAAGAAACTATACATAAACCAACATATTCCGACAAAGAAATGAATAAGGTGAATCTTGTGAATATCCTAATTGATGCATTAGGAAAAAGAATGCCAAAAGCATGCAAACTGTGTAAGGTTTGGTATAGCATAGTCAATCCACAAAACCTAATCAGAAAATGTGCTGCATGCAACATTCCGACCCATCCACAATGTCTGAGGTATACAAGATTTGAGAAAAGATACAAGAATTTTTTGTTCAACTTGTCTATCATGGATAGACAATGTTATTAAATCAAGATTGAATGTACAAATAGTTGAGGATGAAGAAGAAGAGGAAGAGGAAGAAGAAGAAGAAAAAAGAAGAAGAGGAAAACGGAAGAGAAGTAAACAAAAATGAAATGACAGAAAAAAATAATAGAAAACAAAGAACAAAGATAAAAGTATGGATGCAGAGATACTCATTGATACTACTATGAGGCAATAAAGCAGCATACCTACGAAGAAATAAATTACGATATGACAACAGAAAACAAAGCAAATCCGAAGAGGCTCTACCCAGATCTACACAATGACGGGAAAGAGGAAAAAATAGACAAGAAAGACAAAATCTGCAACCTTTTGAAAGAGGGAATTGCAGATTTGGAGAAAGATGTTACTACAAACATCCTAAGATATGTCAAAACTATGAAATATATGGTAAATGTGCATACTTAGATGGATATGGGGATGATTGCAGAGATCTGCATCCAAAAATATGTAAAAACCTAAAAGAAAGAAAAGGATGTAAGTTCGACAAAAAATGCAAATATATGCACCCTGTAGCCATGAATCATAATCAATAAATAACCAACCAAGTAAAATCCAAAATAAGAAAGAAACAAATAAAGAGAGAAATCAAGAATATCAGGTAAAAGAGAAAAGCAAACCACCAATGAGATATGCAGAGGTGTCAGCAAAAAATTTCAAAGCATCAGCTCCGAAATTCTACTCAAGAGATAATAACTGTATTTATTATGCAAGAGGATATTGCAGAAACGAGAAAATTGCAGATTCAGACACAAAATGAATAATTATGATGAAGGAAGATCAAATATTATGGAAAAGTTGGATTTTTTAATGTCAGAATTTCTGGAAATGAAAAAAAGAACAACATACCAGAACAGGAAAGAGACATGGGAAAATCCTTATTACTACCAGTATTAAATGAAGGAGAAACACGCAAACCATCATAGTGATGAATGCGCAGGGTTTAGTTACGAGTAACTCAAAAAGAAAAATAGAGTACTTAGAAGAACTAACCCAAATGAAAGAAAATAGATATAATGAATATAAGTGAAACCTGGTATTCCCAAGAGACTGGGAATGATGATCAAATAAAAGGGTTCCAAACTTATAGATCAGATAGAAAAATAGGAATCAAGGGGGAACCGCAATATATGGGAGAGACAAAAAAAAAACAAGGAAAAATATATGAGAAATATAGTAAACTCAGAATGTGAACTAATAGCGGTAGAATTTGAATCAGAAAAATTGATGAACATAGTAATATATAGACCTCCTAATACTAAAGAGTTTGACTTAATAATTGAAAAACAAATTGGATTGATGTATGTAGAAATCACAAGGACTGGACTATTCTCCTATCTGGTGACTTCAACTTTCCTTTCGTAGAATGGAAAGAACGAATAGGAGATTGTGGTTGTACTTATACATAAAAAAGAGAGTAATAGTAGTGCAGAAGATAAGAGGCAATTTGAAAAGCTATTAGATATGCTACTAGAATACAAAACATTCAACAAATAAATCACCTGCCAACAAGAAAGGAAAATACTTTAGACCTAGTATTTGTGAACGAGATGAATTATGTTAAAGAAATAATAGTTTATAATGCGAGTATTTCAGACCATAATGTCATAGAATTAACAGTTCATTCCAAAGCAAGTGAAAATAGAGATAAGCAAGAAATGAAAAAAGTGGGAAGATATGGGAAATACAACTTCTACAGTAAAAATATAAAATGGTCAGAAATTAATGAAGAATTAAACAAAGATTGGGATAACATTTTCGTAAGTGATGACATAAGGGTAAATACGGAGATATTATATAAAATTTTTGGGAGAAAATGTGGAAAAATATATACCGAAGAAGAAAAGTAAACATCATTCATGCATACCAAGAGACAGAAGGATCTTGTTCCAGAAAATCAGAAAGTGGAAAAAAGGTCTTGCAAAAGAAAAAAATGCATGGAAAGTTATAGAACTAAAAAGTAAGATAGAAAATGCAGAACAAAAGATTATACAATCAAAAGAAAATGAAAACGGGACTTGGAAGAAAAACCCTATTAATATCAAGCAAAACCCCAAACTATTATACTCATATGCGAAGAAGATGAATAAAAGAAGAATAGAAATAGGCCCTCTGAGAATTGAAGGGAGATTAACGAATGAAAAAAAAGGAAATTTGCAACATACTGGCAGAAAGATATAAGAGAGAATTCACCCCTAGAATAGATAAATGAAGATAATGATATAGAAGTAAGGGAAGAAAATAGTGAATATTTAGCTGACAGAAGTTAATGAAGCTGATATTGTGCAGGCAATTAATGAAATTAAAAATGGAGCTGCTGCAGGGCCGGATGGAGTGCCTGCTATTTTGTTAAAGAAAGTAGTTCATTCTATCGCAAAGCCACTTGCAATATTATTAAGACAAAGTGTAGATACAGGCAAGATTTATGATGAGCACAAATTAGACATATATCACCCCTACTTTCAAAGTGGATCAAGGACTAGAGGCAAGTAATTATTAGGCCTGTTGATCTAACATCACATATTATGAAAGTGTATGAAAGGGGTAATGAAGAAAAATATTATGAAACATTTAATAAAAAATAATTTGTTTAATATAGGACAACCACGGTTCGTACCCGGAAAAAGTACACAAACCCAACTGTTAGTCCACCGTGAGAACATATTCAAAAATATGAAAAGCGGAAATGAAAAACAGATGTGGTTTATCTAGACTTTGCAAAAGCTTTTGACAAAGTAGACCATAATATATTAGCAAAGAAAATTAGAAACACAAATCGTAGATAAAGTAGGAAGATGGTTAAAAGAATTTTTACACAACAGAAAACAGATAGTTATTGCAAACGATGAGAAATCGGATGAAAACCAAGGTAATATCCGGTGTGCCACAAGGTACGGTGCTAGCTGCAATATTGTTTGTTATTATGATTGAAGACATAGACAGTAATGTTAAGGATTCGGTAGTGAGTAGTTTTCGCTGATGACACAAGAATAAGTAGAGAAATTACTTGTGATGAAGATAGGAAACGCTCTACAAAGAGACCTTAACAAAGTATATGATTGGGCAGAGGTAAATAGGATGGTATTTAACTCTGATAAATTTGAATCAATAAATTATGGAGACAGAGAAGGAAGCTATATGCATATAGGGGACCTAATAATGAGACAATCACAAATAAGGAAGCAGTTAAAGACCTTGGTGTGATGATGAATAGGAACATGTTATGCAATGATCAAATAGCAATTCTGTTGGCAAAATGTAAAGCAAAAATGGGAATGTTGTTACGGCACTTCAAAACAAGAAAAGCTGAACACATGATTATGCTTTATAAAACATATGTTCGTAGTCCACTTGAATATTGCAATATGATATGGTACCCACACTATCAAAAGGATATTGCACAAATAGAGAGTGTACAAAGTCCTTTACAGCTAGAATAGAAGAAGTTAAGGACCTAGACTACTGGGAAAGACTACAATCCTTAAAATATATAGTCTAGAAAGGAGAAGAGAAACGCTACATGATAATTCAGGCATGGAAACAGATAGAAGGAATAACAGAAAATATCATGGAACTAAAAATATCAGAAAGAGCAAGCAGAGGTAGATTAATAGTGCCCAAAACTATACAGGAAAAATAAGGAAAGCACACAGGACATTAATCCACTACGCACCAGCATCGATAATGCCAGCGTCTATTCAATGCGTTGCCAGCTCATCTGAGGAATATATCAGGAGTGAGCGTAGATGTGTTTAAGAATAAGCTCGACAAATATCTAAACTGCATCCCAGACCATCCAAGATTGGAAGATGCAAAATATACCGGAAGATGTACTAGCAACTCTCTGGTAGACATTAGAGGCGCCTCACACTGAGGGACCTGGGCGAACCCGAACGAACTGTAAGGTAAGGTAAGGTTAAGGTCTCTCTGTAATCTTTGCGGTTGGTGGTGCTGCTACAATAAATAGCCTTTTCGGCAAATCACAGCAATCACGGGGAACCAGATCCTCTTAGGGGGGTGCACCCTGGGTTGGCTAAATCCCCACAGCACACAGTCTTACAGCCTAGGCTAAATCCCCACAGCACACAGTCTTACAGCCTAAGCTCTTCAGGCCACCATCAATTTGTTCTATTCTCCTAATAGACGGCTTTCTTAAGGACGTCTCTTCACCGTCTTCTTATTTTTTTTTTTTCAACCCATCGTGCCCCTCTCTAACGTTATAATCTGTCATTTTCCATCGACATGCTACAGCTTGTTACCTTCACGATTCACTGCAACTCCCATTCCTTCCGTTATACATACAATATTTATCCTCCACACACACATATATTTTATATATATATATATATATATATATATATATATATATATATATATATATATATATACAATGGGTATACATACAAATATTGTAAATATTATATATATATATATATATATATATATATATATATATATATATATATATATATATATATATATATATATATACTGTATATATATATATATATATATATATATATATATATTATATATAGAATATATATATATATATCATATATCTATATACTATATATATATATATATATTAATGTGCATAATATATATATATATATATATATATATATATATATATATATATATATATATAATTTTATTTATGTTTTCGACCATACGCCTTTCCATGGGATGAGGCTACCACGGCGCCAAGCTCTTTTAGACCCCGACTGTGACCACACAACATTCGTCTGTCTACAAGGTATATAATTCACATCTAAGTTCCTGAGACCCCGTGGGTTTTAACGGAGAGAGACCATCCGATTGTCCGGACCTAGGATCAGACCTGGGACCCTTGCATGGAAGGTGAGAATGCTGCCGATGACACTTCAGGCCACCTGATTTCTCTCCTTGAAATAAATTATTTCACAAATATTCAAACCCTCTAGACTCGGTAATGTATTTTGTTAACGTGTCTTTTCATTCTTCTGAGCTACCCGTTTAGGGCACGGGACTGCAAACGCCGGGACCCTTAAACGATACCATCCTAAAACACAACAAGGTATGGGAAGTAAATAAACAAACGAACTAAACGACAAAGATGTTAAGGCTGGCCCACACGTCCCCACGTCCACCATTACGTTTTTCAATTATGAAAATGCACAAAACCAGCCTTCCATAAAGGTTGCCCTCGAAACAATTTTCATAGATTGGATGGGGAGAGGACTGTGTAAGGGAGCAGAATGACCCCCTAACCTATGATGATAAGAGAGAGAGAGAGAGAGAGAGAGAGAGAGAGAGAGAGAGAGAGAGAGAGAGAGAGAGAGAAGGAATTGTGGGGGAGGGCGTCGGAAGTTAGTATATTTCTACACAAATGCATAATCCAGCAGCAAGCATTTTGAGCGTCTTTTTTTTTATAGATCATGCCGACATCTTTACGACTGTCTATTTGTGATGTAAAGAGTAAGAAGCCTTTGTTACTCTGGCATCATCTTAAGGTTTTGTTTTTCCTCAACTTTTGTAACGTTCTATCACCCCCATTCTCTTTGTTAAGGGCTACATGAAGGCTAAAAGTTGCCTGAAATTATTGGCTCACTGAATTCAACAAGAAGTAAAGGAGCAGCATCTGAAGCAACACTTGCTGCTACATTTCAGATTCATAATCTTGTTTTATATTCTTAGTTACTTTTATATGGTACGAACACGCAGATAGTCATGGCTACCAAATCAAGCTCGATTAGTGAAAAAAAATAATTGTTAGATAAGAATGATTAAATAACTCCCAAAACAGAGGGTCGAGTTTACTGCTGTCAGTAAACCATACATTTCTAGGCTAATGTGTACCATGTATTGTTAGTCCCCCTTCTAAGTTTACTTCTAGAAACACACCACTTGGCTGCGGATCCCTGTGTTCTGGCAGACTTCAGGGTTTAAGAGAATATTTGTGTCTTCACTGCAGCACATAAACTTACCACAGTTAGCGGAAGACATCAATATCTTTAATGAAAGAAGGCAGCATACATTACAAAATAGTATCAGCAAACGTCCCCTCATATATATATATATATATATATATATATATATATATATATATATATATATATATATATATATATATATATATATATATATACACACTAGGAAATCACAAAGTACCACATGATCTTGTTTATTAGCTGAAGCCACTAGGAAAGTTAAAAATGAAAAGACAGAGTGCCAAATACTTTCGCGTTAAATACGCGAAAGTACTTGGCACTGTATTTTAATATTTGTCTTTCCTCGTGGCTTCAGCTAATATATCTATATATATATATATATATATATATATATATATATATATATATATGAATTATGTGTGTTGTGTATATATGTGTGTGTGTATACAGAGGTAATACAAATGTAAATTATAATTCACAAATATTAATTATAGAGAAAAATTAAAGTCATCTAAAAATGAAGAAGAGTAAGTTAGCCCGGCGGTTTACTTATCTCAGTGAATGATGGATTTTCATAATATGTCACACCGCTATTGTAAGCAAGATAAATCACCGATCAGACGGTTCATAAATCTGGAACATTACAGCCAAGAAATCGACCTGACTAACATATATATGTAAAGTTAACACGCAGATCTTTCTGAACTATAGAACAAGTTAATTTCCTTTGTTGGGAAAGGTTACAATGTTGATTTAATTTTCATCACATTGTTTAGCAAACGTTTTGGCGACTTTATCAGGAAGGTTGCTTTGATAAAAGGATATGGTTTTTCTAGTGTAACAGAAAATGTGTAATTGAAAAAGTATTATTCTCTTCCACATACCAAGAAAATGCTATGGCGTTTAATTGGGGTAAATGACATTTTCGATCCGAAAACATTTTCGCTTTCAGATGGATTTTCTCTTTTTTTTTTTTATTATGTAAACTCATTTACAAGAGCAAGAATTACTTGGCTTATAAACTAATTTACAAAAGCAAGACTTTATTGGTTCAATTTGTTCGCGAGGAGAAAGCATCAAATTTCCGTAACACTTTCCTTCATTCGATTGGCAAGAGTTAAAAGCACATGATACCCGTATAAAATATTCTGATAAGTGGGATTATATGCTTGGAAGTTACGCTGTTTTCTTCAAGGTGATTCAAACCTTCCCTGAAGCATCTAAAGCAAGCATCAGTCGATCTTGTTCTCATGGATTACCAGGTCATCTTCATGAGTTACTTAGAGTATATATACTTCAATATTCTCGTTTAAGAGGATTACAGTCCTTCTTTGAGCATTTAATAAGTTTGTTCCCAAAGGATACGTTACCTAGAAGATATTAACGTTCTCAAATATCAGTGAAATTTGCAAGGATTAGGACATAAAATGAGAAGACAGTATTCATTTTGTATGAAACACGCAATTAAGCATTCACAGTATTTGAGGTTCCCTCGCCTTATTCAGAATATTCATTTAGTCTCGTATATCATTGTTACTCGTTTCCAGATTGGATTTTTCAGACTCGCCTTTCGTTATTTCCCATTTCCACCGTTCCTTCATTTACTTCCATTTTCATTCATCTGAACTTATCGTCTTTCCTTCTTGCCCTTTTCATCTTATTCCAGCATTTGCTTACTCTGACGAACATTCCCCCTACTCCCCTTGAATGGTATTATATTTCTAAGTTACTTCCCTCTAACACTCTTTTGTATCACATTCCACTTTGCACGACATTTTCGCCTGTGTTTCTTTGGACACAATTTGGTTATCACTTAGTATTTCAATCCTTCTCTCTCCTAATGCCACTGTCAAGTCATACATAATGCGCTCGAAATAACTGTTGGAAGCAAATGGGTAAGAGCATTTTCTGGAGTCACTGCCTCCGGCGGGAAATGATGTATGTATGTATGTATGTTATATCTTTCCTAATCAAGAAAAAAAGCTGTTTGTACACATTTCCTATTAGAACAATCATACGTAAATATTTCATCGTATCCAGTTTACGCAAACATATAAATACACAAAGATAAATAAACCAAAAACAAATTTTTATGACATAGAAAGAGCAACAACGTTAAAAGGCACATCTATCATATATCTTTTGCTCAAATCTAGTGTGATTTGGTGTCATTACAAGGACTCTACAGAGAGCACTTTCCAGATTAGCTTCGTTAAAAAATATATCTTTTTTTTTTTACCAAAAGCTTAATGATGTTGTTCCTATCTCTGGGACCTTAATGCTAACTCAGATTTATTGTTAAAGGCTGCAAGTCAACTCAAAATATTCTAATTGTACATAAAATCATGAAAACAATCCCTTGTGAGAATATTAATAACTTAGAGAACAAAATATAAAACTGAAACTCGGACAGTTGGAGTTCACATAACAGCTAATGGATGTTCCCAAAGGAGTAAAAGTGTGTGTTTTTTTTAACAATCCTAGCTTTGGCAGAGGCAAAATAAATCTGGACAAGTCAGCAATAAAAATTGACCCAAATTCTCATAACCTAGCTCATGATATATCTCTTTGTGATATCATATACTCTACAAAAGTAGCCAGCTATAAAGTAAGAATACATAGGATTCATACAGAACTAGTATTCCTGTATCTTGTGCTTATTACAAAAGTGAATAAAAGTCATGACTTTCAAATTTTTGAATGTGGCCAGAAGTGTGTTACCCAAAATATGTCAATTACGACATGGAATTGGAGTCTGTTCCACAGTACGGGCGTTTTATTTTGATATCTTGTCCCAACTACCGTCTGTTACTCTGTGTTCTACCGTGTTCTACCAGATACATGAATTCTTTATAACTTCACTCTACGCATCCTTAGCAACGTTTTCTTGACTAATTAACTTATCTGTACGTTTTAAAATAATACTGACAATGTCTTAGCTTTTGAAGTTTCTTCTATTTAAGTAAAGCCTTTATCTACTATAAAAACCATAATTTTTAGAGGCTATCTTTGAAGAATACTTCCATTTGGTTATCTTCGCTGCATTGAAAACATGATACTTTATTAATTCATGGTAATTAAAATACTGAAACATTATTTTTCAAACATGCAAAACGTCCAGCTTTGAACCCCACGTTTTTCTGATATGGTGTAGTTCTGTGTCGTCTAAAGTTTTATTGATTACGATAGTAAGAACTCGAGTTGCTGGAAGTATTCCTCACAACAGCCGACAATAACCTACACAACTAAACTGGATTTTCATTTCTTTCCTTCTGTTATACATTATTCATATCGACGTAGACATGAGAACGTATAATCATACCTACAAGAATATACGCTTGTGTACCTATATTTGTTCGGTAAAAAACATATTCATCATACCACTAAGTAAGAGAACTATTAAAGACTGTAAACTGCTAACATAAATACTTCAGTTACTAAAATGTTTTCTGTCATGGGAATTTTTTCTAAATAGTCACCCCTAATGGTTTTCGGGATCATCTTGGACTAATATTTCTTTATGATATTTACAGTCTTTAGTTTATGTTTTTTGCCATTGGGGCTTGTACTAAACACGCCGCAAAAATGGATACTTCTGGGTTAAAACCCTTAGGGTCAACTATCTGTTACAGATCCCTATAATTTCCTTCGCTTTCGTGATTCTTAGTACACCAACACCGCGTTGCTGCTATACAGGCTGCATCATTTATATGTTTATCTTCAGAAGCAGACGGAGGTTGCCGTTTTCTTAAATTCATCCGCTACACTGCTACAGTAACAGAAAACAGTTCAATAAAACCTCGCGGATACAGATCCTCCTAAAAATGTAACTTACTGCTCATGGAGGTATTGCGAATCTATACGAAAAATTGAGAAGATTAATTTTTTACGACTTTTTGCAGAGAGAGAGAGAGAGAGAGAGAGAGAGAGAGACAGAGAGAGAGAGAGAGAGAGAGAGACAGAGAGACAGAGAGACAGAGAGAGAGAGAGAAAGAGAAAGAGAGAGAGAGAGAGAGAGAGGTGAAGGTATAATACAAGGAAGAAGTCAGTCGCCCCCTTGCAGTCCGAGTTTCTCCCTTTCCCACTTTCATACTGAAGTCAGGCCGTTTAAAAATTTATCAGACCTGACTCGGCTCCTTAACTGACAACAAAATTACGTTACACATTTTTCTTCAGTCCTCCCACGACGCTTTCACATATAATAAATATTTTACAGAAAACTCTCTTTAAAATACGAGAGAGAGAGAGAGAGAGAGAGAGAGAGAGAGAGAGAGAGAGAGAGAGAGAGAGAGAATTTTAATTTTCCAAATAAGAGTTGCATCAAAAGCTGAGAAGGCAGGAGAGGAGGAGAGACCAGAGGAAATTCCCGAGAAAACGAAGAATTAAAATTTACTAATAACAGGAATAGCATCAACAACAATAATAACTGATATAGTAATACTATTAATTGCGAACAGTGAAGGAAATGTTAGAGCTCAACATATGGAAATAAAAGTTGTCATATATATATATATATATATATAATTATATATATATATCTCATATATAATATATATATAATCTATATCATATATATATATATACTATAATATATCCATATATTATATATCTAGTATATCTATATATCTATATATATTATATCTATAGATATTCTATATAGCCTATAATTCTATAATATTTACTTATATTTTATAGTATATTATATATCTATATCTATGAATGTAATATATCTATACTAATAATAATATGATCTTATATACTATTAGTTATATTTATATATAATATATCTATATATATTTATATTTATATATATATATTTATATATATTATACTATTATATATATATATTATATCTATCTTAATATATATATTATATATATATATCTATTTTTCCTTGGTAGTTTTCCTCCTGTCTCTCTTTCCACCTTCCGCTCAGTTTCCGATGCAAGTCTTGTTTGAGAAATTACATCACTCTCTTTCCCACATTTTGAAGGTTGCCGTTCAAAGATTTTGAAAGCACTGTGAAGCCTGGAAGGGTAAAAAGGTGCAACGTAATTTTGTTGTCCAGTTGAGGAACTGAGGCAGGTCATAATATATTTTCAAAGGCCCAGACTCCAACAGAATGAAAGTGGAGAGGGGAGTAACTCGGACGGCAAGTGGGCGACTATGTTTCTCTTTTATTTTACCTTCATCTTGGAGTGTCTTCTGTTTTCCGTCTGTCTCTGCGAGATGACATGAAAGCAGATGATTGAATATTCATAATTTTTCATATAGATTCGCAATAACTCCCGGGGAAGGCTGAATTAGGAGTATATTGCAGATCTGTATCCAAGAGGTTTTATCGAGTCGTTCATTGTTACTGTTGAAGAGTAATTAAAGAAAACGGCAACCTCCTGCTATTTCTGAAAGTAAACAAAAACGATGTAGAATATATGTAACGAGCTTGGTGAGCGTAGCGAGCACTGGAAACCGGACCTGCTGTCTCCCCTTCCCTCCGTTCCCATACCTATCCCGCCCCCACCCGGCGGACAAACCAGTTTGCAGAGGGTGGGTAGCTGTGTCATGTCTCCCCTGCTGTCACCCCGGGGAGGACAAGATCCATTCGGCTTTTATTATTATAGTGAAGTAGAGGCATTAATGGGGACACATGGCAGGTAATCTGATCCTTTTCTTTGGCCTTTGAGATATATTTTTAACGAAGCTAATCTGAAACGTGCTCTCAGTTAAGTTATTATAAAGATGCCAAATCACACAGGATTAGAACACAAGATGTTTAGCAGATCAACCTATCGACGTTATTGCTCTTTCTATGTCATCTAAATTTCTTTTCGGTTTACTTGGATTTTGTGTACCGTTATGTGTAACTGGTTATGATGAAAATTAATATGAGCATATAATTGTTTCACGTAATATGTGTATAGCAAATTTTTTTCCGGATTAAGAATGATATATATATATATATATATATATATATATATATATATATATATTATATATATATATATATATATATATATATATATATATATATATATACACACACACACACACACACACATATATATATATATAATATATATATATATATATATATGTGTGTGTGTGTGTGTGTGTGTGTGTCTGCGTCTGTGTGCGCGCGCACGTGCACATGCACCATTTCCCCATGAAGACAGTAGTAACTCTAGAAAATTCTCTTACCCCTCTGGTTCTTAGCATATTTCAAGCGCGTTACGTATGACTTACAGTGGCATTAAAAGAAGTGAGATGCACTGAATGCCCATGTTGATAAAATTGTTTCCAAAAGGTACATTAGCAAAAGTTTCTTGCAAATGGAAAGTGATGCCAGATAATGTTTGGGGAAATAACTCAGAAAATTTACCATTCACAGGAAAACAAGGGAATACGCGCCAGAGAAAGTAGATACTGGAGGAAGAGTCACAATGAGTTACAAGGATTAGGATGTTTCAAGACTTGTTAGTCCATCCGACGAGTCTTCTGAGCTCACTTGCTTTAGGAGCAGGTTTACTGTTCATTAACATTGTCCCTTAACTGATTTTGTCTACCTTTCTTTTAAACTCTTCCACACTGTTGCTGATTACAACTTCTGGTGGCAGTTTATTCCACGTGTCACATAACTTGTATGTAAAGAAGTTCCCACAGTGGGATGTGTTGTATCTCTTCAGTTCTAGTTTCCATCTATTATTTCTTGTCTGGTTATCTTTTAACTAAGGAAGGAGGAAGGATAATAAGAAAACCAGAGAGAGAGAGAGAGAGAGAGAGAGAGAGAGAGAGAGAGAGAGAGAGAGAGAGAGAGAGAGAGAGAGGCTGAGTCGCGAAAATATCGAAGCTGGAAACAGGTCAGAATGGAACTGTTGGCTAAGTGAATATTCTGAATAAGCTTGGAGATCCGCAAAAACTACGAAAGCTCAATAGGGTGTTTTTTATATCCATCAAATTTCTTTCCTCATACTGATTATAAGCAAAAATAATATTAAAGCCAATCTACTGGGACCAAGAAATGTAAATGGAAAATGTAAAAACAATGAAAACAAGGCGTGATCCGACCTCCAGCATAATCGGGGCTCGTGCTAAAATCTACGGTCAAATAGAGCGTTGTTTCACCAACGACAATTAATGTAAATACGCTATATTCTGTTGGAAATAATTGTTCTGTACTGTTTAACATACAATTATCTATTGCTTAAATCATATATATCCTCTCCTAAAACTCCCGTATATTTAACTCAACGCGAAACAACTTTTTTAGACCTTTTTAGGCTTTCCTACCCACCCAACGAGAACAGCAGCAGCAAAAACAACAACTACAAAGTAGTTTGTAAGCTTACTCACCGAGAAAGCGATAATCACCCAGAGGTTCCTCCCACTTTAGGTTTATTAAAAGGACGATGGCCTAGCTTCCTCACTCCTCAACAAACCAGGGGGATGAAGTCTCTCCCCATAACACGATATCTAAAACTAAACATCACAATCACCTTTTATTCGCGTTCCAATCTTCTGAATGATCTCCTCCTCACCTTTATTCACTTAAGGTACAATTGCCTCATGATATCCCGGCCGAATATTCCCAAATTGTAACCGAGTACCGAACCTTCCCTGAAAACGCGGGACACCATATCTTAAAAACTAACCAAAGAATCTTCTTGAATCATACCTTACATTGAACTAACCTGACCTAATCTAGGGGCATGCAAAAAAACCGGGGATTGTGAAATACTAGTATACATCGAATTTGCATCCCAGACAACCTCAGCCACCTTCGTCTGTATCTTTGTCGTCACCTCCACGTCCTCTCCTGAATCTTCATCAACGTCTCTATTTGGGGAGACTGCTCACATTCCCCCAACACCAATTCCAGATACAATACCAAGGTTCTATATAATCTCACGCACAGATTATAGCGCAACTCTACACATTCATACCTCCAATCGTATATTATCCCCACCGTAGCGTAAAAGAGAAAAATTAAGGAAGTGAGGATTGTAATTAAAATCAATCGCTCTCTTCCCCTCATTCAATCATCAACTGAAAATATCGATGATCAAAATACATGTTACTAATGAACTCCGAAGATTTCGCAATACGGTCAAAATCTTATACAGAATACAAAGTTTGCTTGGTCAAATTCTTATACAGAGCGCTAATCAAGAGTACAACTCGTCTGTAAATTAACAAAATAAATCAACGTCATCGATTCATTGATCCAAAAACGGATCAGCATTTCGTCAAAACGTCTGACACGAAATTAGAAGTGATAAGAAACTGGCGAAAAACATAAAAAAAAACTCAATTTTTTTTTCTATTACGGAGAAAAATGAAATAAAATTTATACATGCATCATACAATATATACATATACACATATATAATATATAATATATTTAATACATATATATATATATATATTTTATATATATATATATATATATATATATATATATATATATATATATATATATATATATATATTATATATATATATATATATATATATATATAAATATTAATATTTTGGCACTGAGGGAGATATCCACTAAAGGTCTCCCTGGTCAGTTACATTATTAAAACTCTCCGAGACCAAAAAAGAAGTAAGAAATACACAAATACGACACTAAGTAAACCCGAGGGATTATACGACATAAAATATGCATTTATTAAAAAGGGTGATTATGAATGCAGTGGAAGGTATAAATACAAAAGAATCAGTATTGACGCATAACGAATATTTGTAATAATGTCGTCTGACGTCTCTGTACAAAGAGGGTGAGGGAAGGGGGTGAGAGAAGGGAAGGCGGTTGGGGGGATCTCTCTAAGAGAGAGCTTACCTATGATAATGTTAAAACATATATTTTTTACCAACCAGAAACTGCACTTGTCATGATCTATACGAAATACAAAGGCCTCTAAGACAGACGTTCCTGGGAGAAGTAATGTTTAAATCTGGTTACCAAAATCAATGGCATTAGTGCGTGGAGTTTTGGCTTTTCAAGTCTCCAACTTAAAACCAGGCTGAACAAACCAGACATTCTTCCCATATAAATTTCTCCCTCTCTCAAATTGTAATCTCCAGTTGATAGTCACGCATAACTTTTTATATAATCATAATAATCATACTAAAAAAAATAAATCCAAACAAAAGTTAAGAAGCAGTCATCCGAATCCCTAGTACATGAGCAAACATATTCTACGAATTAAAAGGGTTTTATGTGACTCCAAAGCGTATACAAAATACAACTGGATTAATATCACACAAAGGGGTTTGAAAGGATCATAAACATGAAGTGATCATGAAGTTTTAAGAGTGAAATGTATAAGTAATGAGCACGGTATTTCAGATTCAGAGTTAATTAACATTATCTAAAAAAACTTGGGGCAAACAAAAATGAAATGACTAACTTTTATGGGGGGAAAAAAAGTCGAAACATATCTAGCAAGCTCGCTAATTGCACCTTTCACAGTGATAGCAGAGAGCGCCACGCAAAAATGGCTAAAACGAAATAAAGAAAAACTGTAAGAGTGAAGTCAACAATATATCCTGCTGATGAACGTTTCCAAACTTTACGTCTCGATTTCATAAGACTCTTTAAACAAAGCCTCAAGTTCAAAGAAAAGTTGAAGTTGGTAACTCAAAAATACTGATGTCTTTGGAAAGGAGCAAAACTTAAATTGCACTTTTTTTTTAAAAGTAAATAAAGATCAGTCATTTCGCACACGTTTTCCTTCACCAGCAACGCAATATAAATCGAACAAAGTCTTGCAGCAAGTGAATGACTGCAACTCCACTTTAAGGAACACTTAAAACACATTACAAGCAAAATCAAGCGAATACAGGTTGCCAAATTCTAACTGCAACCTTTGTAATATAAAATAGAAAGAGAAAATACAATCGTGTGTGTATATATATATATATATATATATCTATATATATATATATATATATATATATATATATATATATATATATATATATCTTTATATTGTCTTACCTTATTCTACTATAATCGTTGCATTGTCAGCTAAACTTTGCTTCTTTCATTACATTAATAAACTTCTGCAGTTTTACTTTTTATTATTTATTTATTTTTTAAAATTTATGTCGTGCAATACTTTGTCCCTTCACGTATTAACTTGTCTAAACTGACCATTGGACTTATATGGAGACATATGCCCATGAGGTCAAATTTCATTACAAAATTTCATACACAGCTTTAAGGTATTATCCAAAGTACACACATTTCTAAATATGATGGAAAGAAATATAAGAACATTTAAATAACGGCTAAGAAATGCACAAAGTAGATCCGTTTACGATAGGAGCAATAAGTTGAATTTACACATTTCAAGGGTGATCCTAATGATAAACGTATTTA
>NC_087203.1:96806975-96815945 GCF_015104395.2 Macrobrachium nipponense
TCTACTGGCTCCCGAGCACCTCTCAGATTCTTTTATCAAATCACCTTGACCCATTTTTCAAATACTGAAATTTATTACAGAAATTTTGCTTCAAAATACTGAACCGACCGATGCAAATAGTTTATCAAATACATATCAATATATATGTATATACTATATATATGTATGTATATGTATGCGTATAAAACATGCATATAAGAATAATGAATCATGAAAATATGGAACGTGATGAACCTATAAATAAAGACAAATCCTTCGTGGAATTTGTCTTTATTTACATACACACACAAACGCGCGCACACACATATATACACGAATAAATATCTATATATACAGTGAAACATATCACCATCACCTTCACCTGTCTCTCTCTCTCTCTCTCTCAAAATCACGGTGATGCAGTTGTAGTTATTTATCTCTGATACCCATTCCTATGGGCTAAGTGAGATTTTTAAGTGTACGATAAACCCTTACTTGAGGTCAATTTACCAAACCGACCTCCCCCTACTCCCCACAACAGGGTTCTTCATTAGTCAACGTCGTAAAAGCAGAGAACCTGAGGCAAGACTCCCAGGAAAGGCCGTCAATGAACTAAACGCCCGCCAGTAAAGTTTAGGACTCCTACGGCGTTAGCATCGTTTCAAGAACGGCGTAAATTCCTCAAGTGTTTTAGATACCGGTTTTCGATATCCTTTTCTCCGTAAGTCCCGAACTATCTACCTGAGAAAGGATGAGGAACGAGGACGGAGAATATAAATTGTTGAAGATCCAATGTAGTTACGTAAAGGTAAAAAATATATTTTTAAACTGGTGACACGTAAGCATTGACTATCTATCGAGATAGCATTTTCTTTTTACATGCAAAAATTACTAAATAAAATAAAATAAAATAAATTAATAAATAACAGAGACCAGAGCGACAAAAAAAAGAAAAAAGTTTCCAAATTTTGTGCCCAATATACATAAACAAAGAGTGGAGTAGTAGAAAAAATAAAAAAAAAAAGATAAAAAAAAAGGCCGTGAGGCAGAATGCAAACTTGATTGTACAGGAATATTAACTGCCAACAGAATTTCTAAGGATAAAGTTTCCGCTGAATAGGTGGACTGATTTACCGTATATGTAATTGACTTTGTTCCCTAAATGAAACAAAAAGAGTTATGAAAACGAAAAATTGCATATAGTGATCTTTGCACCTTTCTTTCCTTCTTATGACGAGATCAGGGAAACCACAAACCTAATGTTCAAATGTTGTCCAAACCATAAGGAAGAAAGGCGAGTACAGAATTGGGACTAAGACACACACACACGTATATATATATATATATATATATATATATATATATATATATATATATATATATATATATATATATATATATATATATATATATTGGGGTTGCCAGTCGGAGGAGTTGCCATCTCCACTTTCACCTTTTTTCTTATCACTTCTATTCCTTGCGATCCTATCAAAATACCTATAAGAGTACACTCGACCACGACGTAAACGCATATGCAATGTACTGTATAAATGTGTTATAATAATAGGAAAATCCCCCAAAAGATACAAAAAATACAGATAATTTGATAAATATTATACGGAGAATTCCTGCAAGAAACGATTACCAACAACGAGAAAAGAAAAAAAATAATCTGCGGGCGAGAACTCGTAGTTGAAGATGATTCGGTAATGAAGGAAGATTAAGATGGCGAACAACTCACCCCCAGAATACTGGGACGATCGACTCCTGATGAACAACACTTCACTGAGGAAAGAATAGATAAAATGGGGTTACTTAGCTCTGATTATATGGTGAAGGATTGTTGACATGGGATGACGTCTCAGTTCCTGTCTAAGTCTCTGCGTCGGAAGTCGTGATGACGTCACGGTCTTCTCTCGGTGCACGATGCGTGAAGAAGTCCAAGATGATGACGTCACAGCCTCCGTCCTTGCACTACTGCTCTTGCTCTACTCTCTGCGTCCTTGCTCGTGATCGCGTGATGTGTTCCTGTGTTTGTTTCTTCTTTCCGTGATGTTCGATGCTGCTCTCGTCCGGTGTATTTCTCGAAGATAAGTGACAACAGTCGCTCAAACGTCGGTGTTGATGCTTGTATTCTTCTCGATGAAGGACATGTCTGCGTCTTCATAAAATGTTGCTTTGATTGAAGATCCCGTTTCCTCTGTTTAGTTTTGATGTTGAAGGTGGAAGTTGGTTCTTGTAGACTTCTTAGGTAGGCTGATATGGGTCTTGTTAATTTTATTCTTCGTCATACGCTGCCACCAAATCTAAGTCCCTTCGCTTTGCGAAAGACTTTTTTTGTTTTCTCCTTACGACTGTCATTCGTAAGTATTCTGGTTCCTCCATCACTCCTTGGGATATCTTAGTAGAGTGGTTCTTCTTAACTAAAGGAGATGATTCAAAACAGATAAGTTGAACAGATACAACTTTATTGTAACTCATACTAGGAGATGCAGCTCGGTCGGAAGACCGATATGGTTGAAGGTTGGCACGGAACTGCCATTCTAAAGCATCACGTCGATAGCGGAACATTAGCTATTTCAGCGATTCATATAAAAACATACGTAGTCCGCCGGCTCGGAAGTTACAAGTTTTCCGGCGTAGGTTAACAGGTCAACCGCTTCCCATGGAAGTTGTTGTGCAAAGTTATCATTAATAATAAATGCTGATACTGTACAGAGCTAAATCAGGCTACTGCAGACAGCGCATAGCGTAATCTAGATCTGCTTTGGTCACGTAGGACCCTCCTAATGCCATGACCTCAGGTCATGGGTTTTTATTTACAGATCCTGTAAACTGAATAATGTATTTATTACATATACATATATATATATATATATATATATATATATATATTATATATATATATATATATATATATATATATATATATATGTATATAGATATATAATATCTATATATATATATATATATATATATTATATATATATATATATAGTATATATATATATATATATATATATAGTATATATATATATATATATATATATATATATATATATATATATATATATATATATATATATATATATGTATATAGATATATAGATCTATATATATATATATATATATATATATATATATATTATATATTATCATATATATATATATATATATATATATAAAGATCATAACAGATTTTCAAATAGAAACCCTATCTATGCAAAATTTATCTCTGAATGACCAACAAAACAACCAGTAAGAATTTGACTGGTTGCTAACAATGAAAACCGATGCCTAGTTACAAAATACACACACACACGTAGAAACACACACATATATATAAATATGTATATTACATATAATTATCATAATAAAAATATGTTATTTTATAACCTTTGCAAAAGTTCCACTGCCACCGATATGATCGACATCGAACTCAGATAATAAAGAACAGATAAAAAAAAAGCAAAAAATTTAATTTCATTCTGGATATTATATGATATATAGTTTTTTTTTCCTATCAAAAATGTAAAACTCCAGTATTTCACATTTTCTTTCGTATTATGAAACGCGAACCTAAGGTGGGCGAGGCATTTTCACATACAAGTAAAAGGCAAAAAATCGAATGAATTAAATCCCATGGCGACGAAATATATTCTATTTTCCACTTCGCTTCACGTTTCAAATCAATCTCCTGTAGGCTACAGTGGGCAGTGGCGCGAGAAATCTTATTGAAATATAATTGCATCCTTATTTCGACGAACAGTCTGTTTTTACGCAAACAGCTCTGGAACTAAAAGACTCTCTTTATCGCCTCCAAGTTGACACCTTAGAATAGATATTTTTTTTCTTAGTATTGGCACTGGAAATGCACCGATTTAATGACATGGCCTTTGCTAAAGCACAATGGTCAGAATGCTAATATTGAAATGTATCATCGTCTTGTACATTCAGACCTCGACATGCAAATCTTCAGAACTCTCCAGAAGACCTGCTTTTCCTGATACGTAAACTGAGGTAGTTTATTTCCAGTGCTTACTGCTGAGGTGGCGACTCAAGGACCAAAGATCGCACCATGCACATAAATTTAAAACGCCTCAGTGGCGTGGTCGGTATGGCGTTGGCGTGCAAACTCGGTGGCTGCGAGTTCGATTCTCGGGCATTCCATTGAGGGGTGAGAAATGTATATTTCTGGTGATATAAGTTCACTCTCGACGTGGTTCGAAGTCACGTAAAGCCGTTGGTCCCGTTGCTGAATAACCACTGGTTCCATGCAACGTAAAAACACCATACAAACAAACATAAATTGAAGAAGCAATAAAAAATAGAATCCTTTCCACTGAGGTTTAGACAGACTTAACAGACTGATCAGTTTGGAGATGGTATGTTTATGAGAGAGAACGGAGAGCGACGGAAGGACAAGTGCATAATCAGGAAGTGGTGTGAACGAGGATCCGAGAGAAAGAATTATTGGAACGGAAGGGCCTTAATGTCTAATAAGATAGAGTGTGGGATAGAAGTGAAAGGCGCAATGTGAATACGTATTTTACTCTTCTGATGACCACGCAATTAAATTGTGAATGTTAGCACCGAATACTATCTCGTTTGTTCATGAATCAATTTCTGTTGGGTGAAAAGACTTCAAATTGGAGAAA
This sequence comes from Macrobrachium nipponense, assembly GCF_015104395.2. NCBI lineage: Eukaryota > Metazoa > Arthropoda > Malacostraca > Decapoda > Palaemonidae > Macrobrachium > Macrobrachium nipponense. The sequence goes on from NC_087203.1 coordinate 96,811,613, forward strand.
TAAATTCATGTATTCACATCAAGTGAATGCAAACACATATTTTCCACGCCATTTCATACCAGAATAATCTATGAATTCTCCATCCTCCAAGAATTACGCACTCCTACTCGATTTCAGATAAATAAAATTCCAGAGACGTGCAAATGATCCGGACATAAAGAAACCACTAGATTTCTTCTTGGCGATGAAGGCCAGGCTACGCTATGCATTTCGTTTGTCTAATTTTTATTTTAACGATCATGTTTTACCTAAACAACTAACGTGTAATATTAGCGAGAATACAAATAGCAGAGTAATGTGTCCCAACGTCGAACAACAGAACAGAGAGAGAGAGAGAGAGAGAGAGAGAGAGAGAGAGAGAGAGAGAGAGAGTTTTAAATTAATGAGACCTTAAGCAGCAATAATGAATCCCACTCTTCATCACGACCGACTGAATAATCTATTACAGATAACTGGCGATGTAACCATCACTTTTCGTCTAACCACAACATGTAAAACGAGGCACCTTGGGAATACATTTCAGCCTCCCTCATCTCTAGACCCACGATCATTTTCAAATGCACGCCTGAATTTTTACACCCAGACGATAATGCTGATGAATGATGATAATCCGCCCATTTAAAGAGATTAACGGCATGGAAAATTGTAGCAGCGCCCTTTTCCCAAGAAAATGAAAACCCATTAAATCCGACCGAGTTTCCTCGCGGTGAAAAATGCCAAAATTATCGGACGATGGATCCCGAAATATTGTAGGACAAGGAAGGACGAGCTCCACCCAGGAGTCCCAACAATTCCGGCTCATCTTTCTTAAAATTGATATATGTCTGAAAATTTAAGCATATGAAATGATGTGGACAAAATGAAGTTGAACCTATACTGGTTAGAAATTGCTAATTTTCAAACGCGATGCAAATCTGCAACCGCCCAACATTTTTATCAGGCAACAGAAAACTCATTTAAAGGATTTATTGTGTCGTCGATATTTTCTCCTAATTGTTGCAAAAGTTCTTAATATAAATAGTTGAACGTTATGAGATTCTAGCATCGGGGGCTTGTTTGTTTATATGGTGTTTTTTTTACGTTGCATGGAACCAGTGGTTATTACCAACGGGAAAACAACGGCTTAAGTGACTTCCGAACCACGTCGAGAGTGAACTTCAGTCACCAGAAAATACACATCTCGCACACCTCAATGGAATGCCCGAGAATCGAACTAGCGACCACCGAGGTGGTGACGAAGACCATACCGACCACGCCACTGAGACGCTCTAGCTCGGGGGCATTCAATGCCTCTATCATATAATCATATTATGCAGCCATCAGTGGCAAATATTTGCAGACAAACAACAAAATATCAAGAGAAACTACCGCTTGCTAAATGAACGAGTGTTCGATATAATGCAAAATATACGCCATCATTAGTCACTATTAAGATTTTCTGGAGGTCTTAAAACGACATGTTGACAGTATAAACAGACAACAGAGAAGACAGAGACATTCAGAAACTTTTTTCATATAACACACAAGCAACTGAAAACACAAAATATATTTATATCCAGGATTATATCTTCCAACATTGAAAAGTTTAATTGAGAGAGAGAGAGAGAGAGAGAGAGAGAGAGAGAGAGAGAGAGAGAGAGAGAGAGATAATTTTTAATAGACTACGCCCAATACGGTCTTGTTCATGTCATATTCCCCTAATCACAGCAACATCACAAGTCTCGCTTCGATATGTCATCCATTTCATTCTCATCAAAAGGAATTAAAATCTCGTTAGCCCCTCCAAGTTTAAAAGTCACCAATAACAAAGAGAGAGAGAGAGAGAGAGAGAGAGAGAGAGAGAGAGAGAGAGAGAGAGAGAGAGAGAGAGAATTTGCATTTTTCTCCAGCTGGCTGTCCATTATTTTCTGTCACTCTTCGTATGACTCATGTACACCACTGTAATGTTGCCTTGCATTCAAGAGATTTTTTCTCTGTAACTTTAGTAATTCCAGCTTAAGTGCTTTTATGCTATAATTACTTGATGTAAAGCAGCGATGTGAACACTTATCTCTTCATCAACATCGATTAATTTGTAACCATTTTGGAAAAATATAAGAACAAAATCAATCCTAGAAAGGATTCTGCCTAAAAGCTTACAGTCTTTCTCCCTAAGGCTAGGAGAAACCAATATCGATTGCATACCAGGTTCATTTATCAGATGAACGAAAGCGCAAAGTTTTTATTGTAATTGTAACCTGAACATATTAATCCCCTTTCACTCATGATTTTGAATTTTTTTCAATATATGATTCCACTAACACACTTTTAAATTTAACTACTTGTCTATTTATTGGTGCATTTGTTATCTAGTAATAATTATTCAGGCTCATGTTTTCTTGAGTTTCCGAGTAAGTAAATTAAATTATTTATCGTTAGTTGTAATTGAGAATATAATAACTTTATCGCAAGCACAATCGCAAAAGGCTAATTTTAATCTTAAAAACATTCATTCCCCTATAATATAAATTATAAAATGATAGAAGAGTTTAAGTCTCATTCGTCCTGGGGAATGCTACACTAAAACATTTACACTTGTGAAGTGCTTACAAAAATGTCTCTTCCCTACTGCATTTTTCCATGTATAATTCTAATATATTCAAATGAATTCAACGCTTCCTCTCCATTCTAGGCAGGACACCAGATGAACCTTTCTAAAGGGCAGCCAGATGCGGTCTCTTTGATGGGAATAAAATGGTAATAAGATCAACAAAAAGGAAAAAAATAATACAAGACTAAAGGGAAAGACAAAGAATGGATGGCTGCCGGGCTATGTGGTAGGCGGAAATTTATGCTTGGGTTTCGAAATGAAGTTGGAGAGAGAGAGAGAGAGAGAGAGAGAGAGAGAGAGAGAGAGAGAGAGAGAGAGAGAGAGAGAGAGAGAGAGAGCAATTCCTTTACAATACTAAAGAAATAAGATCAAACAAGGATATTCATTACTCATAATGTCACCACGGAAATCACTTAAGAGACCAAACAACGATATGGAAGATTTTATCCAAGAAAAATCTGAAACAAAATGAAGTAATAAAAGAAAAAAAATATGAATTCGGGACAGATTCCATGGAAATACTTCCTCTCATTACTTAATGATCAAAGTACAACAGTACTGTTCCTTACTCTTTCATGTGATACAGATGTGGAACGAATTCTTCCCAGACAACTACAATACGAGGAGAAAACTTATTTCACTTCTTCCTTACCAATCGAAATATGATGTACATGAATGTAATGCATTCGTAGTTAATAGGTGCAAATGTATCCACTTCTGATTATGTTTACGTGACGTGAATATATCTATAAACTTCTATGTTAATAAAGGCGAACTGTACGTGAAAAAAATGGGGCCATGAAATTCGAAAGAATTTGTAAACAAGGTACGTACTACTGCGCGCAACAAGAGGCATCTTTATCTCTCAATATAATAGAAAATATAAATTGTACTTGTTCTCTTTAAATTATTAAGTTAAATAAAACAACCCTTTCCCCAACCCCCAAAAAACTAGCTTTTAATTGTCTGCATTTGCATTTAGATTTTTGTATAATGAAACCTAAAGTTTCAGTGAAAAATAAAAATGGAAAATAAAAGTAAAAGAATTGGCTGTATCTTTGTTATAGAATTTTCCTTGTAAATGTTTCACGACAAAGGGTATTCCCAAGGATGGAAATAAAATGTCAGTGCTGCAGGATTTTTTTCTTTTACCTTCATATAACACTTCAATATATTCATTCAATTTGTCGTCGAAAAGGTTCTATCTATCAATTCAATTTTTTTAACTAATTCATTTATCCATTGGCTTTACTTTGCGAGATAATTTTACAACAAATATTAATCCTGGATATCTTCATTTTCTTGCACAAACAAGAGTAATATTTGCATACTGCTTTACTTCGTAAAATGGAGAATCTTGAGAAGATTATTACCAATGTCTAAAGAATTCTTTAGACCTTGATTACCACAAGATGTCAATAACATTAAAGGATTATTTTTTGGCACTCTCCTAGTCACGACATAAAACTTCGGGGGAGAGAGAGAGAGAGAGAGAGAGAGAGAGAGAGAGAGAGCACTAGCCACCTGTTCATGTTTTCACAGCAGGGCAGGAATCTGAGCTCTTATACGTGAGCGATCATAAATTCTTGAAACGTTTTTATCAGCTTCAATGCGTTATAGGTTAAATACGACAGCAGGTTCTGGGAAAACATAGCCATAAACTGCTTGTGTGCAAAGTCTAGAGAGAGGAGCTTGTGTGAGCGTTCTGTGTATACATCGTGCAGCCTCCACCTACTCAAAATA
>NC_087203.1:96816445-96833945 GCF_015104395.2 Macrobrachium nipponense
TGCCAAAGCATGCCCGGTGGGGGGCAGGGCCAAGGTGCCAAAGGCAGGGCCCGGGGGGCCAGGAAGGTCCTCGCCAAAAGCAGGGCCCGGGCAGGCAGGGGGTGGTGGGCCAGAGGGCTGCCAAAGCAGGGCCCCGGTGCAGACGCAGGCGCGGGGCGGGGCCAGAAGGTCTGCCAAGCAGTCCCCGTGCAGGCAGGTTTGGCGGGCGGGCCAGAGGGTCTGCAAAGCAGGCCCGGTGCAGGCAGGGCGGCGCGGGGCCAGAAGCGTCTGGCCAAAGCAGGCCCGGTGAAACAGGCAGGCAGGGCGGGCCAGAAGGACTAGCCAGGGCAGGACCTGGTGTTGCGGGGAGGCTGGCGGGCCCAGAGGGTCTGCAAAGCAGGCCCGGTGCAGGCACACGGGACGGGGCCAGAAGGTCTGCCAAAGCAGGCCCGGTGCAGGCAGGCGGGGCTGGCCAGCCAGAAGGTCTGCCAAAGCAGGCTCGGTGCAGGCAGGCGGCGGGCGGGCAGAAGGGTCTGCCAAGCAGGCCTGGTGCGGGCAGGTGGGCGGGCCGGAAGGATTGCAAGCAGGCCTGGTGCGGGCAGGTGGGCGGGCCGGAAGGTCTGCCAAAGCCGCAGGCCCGGTTGCAGCAGGTGGGCGGGCCAGAAGGTCTGCCAAAGCAGGCCCGGTGCAGGCAGGCGGGCCAGGGCAGAAGGTCTGCCAAGCAGGCCTGTTGCGGGCAGGTGGGCGGGCCGGAAGGATTGCCAAAGCAGGCCTGGTGCGGGTAGGTGGGTGGGATGGAAGGAAGGTCTGCCAAAGCAAAGTCCGGTGCAGGCAGTGGCGGGCGGGCTGAAGGTCTGCCAAGCACTCCTGGTGCGGGCAGGTGGGCGGGCCGGAAGGTCTGCCCCAAAGCAGGCCCCCAGTGCAGGCAGGCGGGCAGGGCGGAAGGTCGCCAAGCAGGCCTGGTGCGGGTAGGCGGGGCGGGCCAGGTCTGCCAAAGCAGGCCCGGTGCAGGCAGGCGGGCAGGCCAGAAGGTCTGCTAAAGCAGGCCCAGTGCAGGCGCAATATAGCTACACCATTTCTTACTTAGGCGGGGGGCCTGTGAACAGATTCTCAGTAATTCTAATGAAAATCACATCAATTCTTCTTCCTTTTCTATCCTCGACTGCATCTTTTTTTTTTTTTTTTTTTTTGTCCTGCAATACTTTAATTCAAAATTTATATTTAAATTGCCCTAGCGAAGATTTTGCCCATATAAATTCTTATCGTATGTCAAAATTACTCTATCAACTTAACAACAAAGCTTCCCTACCCCTCTCCGTTTCTTTTGATTCAAGCAATTTAGAAAAAAACTTTTTTCACTCATAACTGTTAACACGCGTGGTATATAATTTTTCGTGACATCTACGTTAATTGAAAATATATAAGATTTCAGATGAAAATAATTTCTCTATATGAAGACGCATGTAAAATATTTCTATTTCTCATAAATTACGAACGAAAACTGATTAGTATGGCATGAATACACAGTTTATTTAATTCTACACATTTCCAGATATAAAAGATCTTAAAATGAGCTTGCGAGGATATGCGAAAAGATCAAATAACTTTATTATCAAAGCGTTAAACTGAACGTTAATCAATATAATTGAGTTTAAAGGACTAGAGGATTATATTCGTATATCCACGTAATGGGTACCTTAATTTTATTGTTAAACAGAACGAATTAAAAAAAAAGGGTCCATAAATTCCGCAACTGAAATTCAAATGGGAAATAATCAATTTTGTAGGGGAGAACTGAAAGGTCTGCCTAAGTAGGCCTGGTGCAGGCGCATATAGATACACCATTTCTTAGGCGGGCCTGTGAACCTGATTTCAGTAATTCTAATGAAAATCACATCAATTCTTCTTCCTTTTCTATCCTCGACTGCATCTTTTTTTTTTTTTTTTGTTTTTTTTTTTTTTTTGGCCTGTAATACTTCCATTCAAATTTATATTTAAATTAAAGCCCTAGCAAAGATTTTTGCCCACCCATAAAATTCTTTATCGTATGTCAAAATTACTCTATCAACTTAACAAACAAAGCTTCCCTACCTCTCTCCGTTTCTTTTGATTCATGCAATTTAGAAAAAAAACTTTTTTCACTCATAACTGTTAACACGCGTGTATAATATTTCGTGACATCTACGTTAATTGAAAATATATAAGATTTCAGATGAAAATAATTCCTCTATGTGAAGACGCAAGTAAAATATTTTTATTTCTCATAAATTACGAACGAAAACTGATTAGTATGGCATGATATACAGTTTATTTAATTCTACACATTTCCAGATTTAAAAGATCTTAACAAAATGAGCTTGCGAGGATATGCGAAAAGAACAAATACTTTATTATCAAAAGCTTAAACTGAACGTTAATCAATATAATTGAGTTTAAAGGACTAGAGCATTATATTCGTATATCCACGTAATGGTACCTTAATTTTATTGTTAAACAGAACGAATTAAAAAAAAAGGTCCATAAATTCCGCAACTGAAATTCAAATGGGAAATAATCAATTTTGTAGGGGAGAACTGAAAGGGCTCATAAATCCCAATTTGTACTACAGTAAATGATATGCGTTTGACGATTAATAGCCATTTAATATACCAATTATCAATGAAATTACCATTTCATCTGTTTCGAAGGCCATAATAATTTTTGGCAATACATATCATATTGTTTCATTGGTTGGAAAATAGTCATTTTCCGTAATGCGTCATGCTGATCCTGATGGCTATTTGCGTAAAGTGTAGGGTAATTATATTTCAGGTGAGAATAAATAATATGACGAAGCTGAGGACAAAAGCCATACAGCGATTAGATGGGAGGCATGCTTAATATATGGGTCTTTCTTGAAATAACTACCAACATTAATATTTACGACCATGTCATAGCGCGTTGGATGATAATATATCTCTGAAAATTTACGAGGTAAACAGGCTATAACTCAGAAAAGCAGCTTCCTATACGAACATTATAACAGGATACTAGGTAAAATGCGTCATCAGGACTGGATGATGTTAATTTGCAATCCAGTCCTGATAAACGCCGCCAGGAGTTAGGGAAATGGTCCGTCAACTAGAAACACAAAAAGTAAATGGAAAGACTTAATTTTTCCACTATCATGGGAATTTACCAGATGAGAAAACATAACACATTTTTCCTTTTTCTCATTAATATTACTAATCTTGTTGTTGTCCTATTGTCCATCTGATACAACAGAAATTAAGGTGAACAAGATTTATCTCCAGAAATAAGTCAATACTGACAGTTTTCTCAACGAAACTAGACAATGAAAGCTTAAAATCTTCAGGATTGTTACACCACCGTTTATTTCATTGGCTATAAGCTGTAGACCAACCAGAGCGTTTTGTCACTAAGAAGTATTTTTGACCAAACACCGTCCAGACAGAACAAAAAGCCGAATCGCCACTTCCCTACTGTCTTCAAGGCTTGGCTTGGCTTTTAGAGTGCTTGGCATGGCATAGCCTGGCTTGGCTTGGCTTTTATTTAGAGTTCTTGACATATCTTGGCTTGGCTTTTAGAGTTCTTGACATATCTTGGCTTGGCTTTTAGAGTTCTTGACATATCTTGGCTTTGCTTTGCTTGCCATTTAAAGTGCTTGGCGTGGGATGGTTTGGCTTTGCTTGCCTTTTAGAGTGCTTGGCATGGCTTGGCTTGGCTTATCTTTTAGAGTGCTTAGCTTGGCATGGTTGGGCTTGGCTGACTAAGCTTGGTTTTTAGAATGTTTGGCATGGCATGGTTTGGTTTGGGTTGGCTTGGCTTTTAGAGTTCTTGACATATCATGGCTTGGCTTGGATTTCAGACCTTGGCATGGCATGGCTTGGCATGGCTTGGCCTTTAGAGTTCTTGGCATGGCTTGGCTTGGCTTGGCTTTGCTTTACTTGACTTTTAAAGTGCTTGGCATGACACAGTTTGACTTTGCTTGCCTTTTACAGTGCTTGACATGGCATGGCTTGGCTTGGCTTTTAAAGTGTTTGGCATGGCATGGCTTGGGTTGGCTTTTAGAGTTCTTGGCATATCATGGCTTGGCTTGATTTGGCTTGGCTTTTAGTGTTCTTGGCATGGCTTGGCTTGGCTTGGCTTTTAGAAGCTCTTGACATGGCATGGTTTGGCTTTGCTTGGCTTTGCTTGGCTTTTAGAGTGCTTGGCATGGAATGGCTTGGCTTGGCTTGGCTTTTAGAGTTCTCGGCATACTTATAGTTCACATAGTAAGTACGGGGGAGTGCTTATTATACAGAGGGAGTGCTTATTGCACGTGTAATATGGACTGGGGGAGTTTCAAATCGTAGGTTTAATAACGAATGGGGAGTTACTTTTATACTTAAAATAAAAAATGATGGGGAGTCCAAATTCAAGGGAGTGCAAAGTATGTGACACCCGGAACGCATTTCGGTGCTCTGCTCTGCTACAGAGTGAGCAGATTTACCACTCCATATTAACGGAATGTGACGTAAGAACGGAAACGGAACTCATAAAAAAACCTGTACGGTTAAGGGAAAAGAATATGGCTTAAATATACGACATTTAAAGAGCATGGCTTAAATATATGACATTTTAAAGATCATGGCTTAAATATAAGACATTTTCACCTGCACCAAACGCTACTCTAAGTAAAAATAAAAGCACGTAATCAACTCAACCTCGTCCATAAACACTATCATCGGAAGTCGTATATTCCAAGAAAAAGGTGAAGCCTCTTTTCTGTCCACGATTTCTAAAAGTATATATACCCTTACGCAAATGCTATATGTATATGGAAACATATACACAGCGTACAATACACTCACGCACACATTTATATATATATATATATATATATATATATATATATATATATATATATATATATATATATATATATATATATATATATATATGATAAAAATATATTAACTTAACAACGGGAGCGTCGCCCCCGCTATTTTCATATTTGGTATGCGTTTAGCCAGAGCGTAAGGCGAACTGGTAACACTTTGTCCTCTCTCTCTCTCTCTCTTTTTTCTCTCTCTCTCTCTCTCTCTCTCTCTCTCTCTCTCTCTCTCAACCTCTCTCTCTCCATTCCATCAGGTCATCAAATCAGAGTCGGAGCTACAAAAATATACGTTTATTCAAAGTAAAGTACTAATTGGATAACTCAGTTCTACAGGATAATTATGGAATGGTAACTTACAGGTCAATTAACTCAGATAACCCCCGGTATTTATATAGTCTTAATCAGTAATAGTCAAACACCAATTATCTCCTCTCCAAAACACAGTCCCCTCACTAGACACTTGGTCCCCTCCACTAGGACACTTAGTCCCTTCACTAGATCCGCCTGTTTAAAAGACAGGAGAACACACTAGTGAGCACACACAATTGTAAAGACAAAGTCAAAAGATTAAATGAAACAGAACATCTTTACAAAATAACAGAGTAAGCCATGTCTTTGGCTAAATCACAATAACTCACCCATTGCAGCTTGGAATGTCAACACTGAAACAAATATAACTTTCGCAGAGCTATCCCGGCATCTTGCCTTTTCTCCCGTAGCTGTCTCCCGAGGTCTTGGCTAAACCATGCCATTAAGAACGGACATAGTTTGTACACGTACACATGAATTCACACGCTTCAGTAACTGGTCGCAGCCAGTTTTCAAAGGCACCTTGAACAAGCCCTCATGGCACTGATATGCTTAAGTAAGGAACTTTAACATCATACCACCCAAAAAAGAGTTATTAGCATTCTTAGGTTGTTCGCTCGGACTCTGTCTCCATGGGAAGTTAAAAATGATAAGTCTTCAATTTCTAAGAAATGTCACAACGATACATATTATCAGTCCTATTTATTACACACACACACACACACACACACACACACACACACACACACACACATATATATATATATATATATATATATATATATATATATATATATATATAGTTTACGACTCTAGTCTTGTGTTTAAAAAGTCAATTAATGCTGAATCATGAAAACAATAAATTAATGCCAAAACTAACCAACTACAAATAAAGACAGTAAACATATAAATGTCTATCCACTATAATTCAAGCTCGCTTACTCCTAACAGAATGGCAATTACAAGATTTCCAACACTAAAGTATCTTAAATTCATTAAAGATATTCACAATTTACTCTTCAGACTACCATCAACCACTAGCATTATTTTCAGATGAAGAAAACCATTTTTCGAAAATGTACAACGCACGACATTGTGCCCTACCCGGCTAATCTCTCTCTCTCTCTCTCTCTCTCTCTCTCTCTCGTCTCTCTCTCTCTCTCTCTCTCTCTCTCCCTCATTCTCTCTCTCCACTCTAATCTTTGCAGTTGGTGGTGCTGCTACAATAGCTTTTTCGGCAAATCACAGCAATCACGGGAAAAAAAAAATCCTTTTAGGCACCCTGGGTTCGCTGAACCCCCACAGCAAACAGTTTTACAGCCTAAGCTCTTCAGGCCACCATCAATTTGTTCGATTCTACCTAATAGACGGCTTTCTAAGACGTCTTTTTTTTTTTTTTTTTTTTTTTTTTTTTTTTTTAACCCATCGTGCCTCTCTCTAGCGTTATAATCTGTCATTTTCCAATTGACATGTTTACAGTTTGTTACCCTTTACCAATAGGCAGATATTTTTTTTGTTATTTACACGTGAATATATTTTCTTTTACCTTCATGATTCACTGCAACTCCCATTCCTTCCTTCCTTCTATAGTTTCCCATTCTACATAAAGACTTACCGACACCTAATAACGTCCGCAATCAAAACAACCGCCGATATGACCATATATCTGATGGATACCCAGATTAAGGCGAAAATGGGTCACCACCGGGCCTTACAATATTTATATGCACACAAATACACACACATACACACACACACACACACACACACCACACACACCCACACACACACACATATATATATATATATATATATATATATATATATATATATATATATATATATATATATATATATATCATACACACACACACACACACACACACATATATATATATATATATATATATATATATATATATATATATATATATATATAATATGCATATACTGTAAAAAATTACGCATAATACACCTTAAAAATCAGAAGTCTTTTCAAGTTCAAGGACACCCTACCGCAGTTGATGCGATCTTCAACGGTATATTTGTTTACTTGTCCCAAATGTAAATTTGGGAACCTATGTCGGTAATTCGAGTCGGCTGTTGAAGGTTCGCATCGATTGCCATCGGGGTGTCAGTCACCGAACAGGAATAACTTTATCTAAGAAAGAATTTTTTGCAATACGCAACCATGCAATAAAATGTAAACATAACATTCAGTACAATGATTTTAAAATCTATCCCAAGCAATAGATAACCGGTCATTACCTATTCTCGAGTCCCTCTTCATTAAACAATTGTCACCAACCCTCAACAACCATTCAACTGCTGTACAACTGAACATTACTTAATTGACCATTCGCCCTTTCTACCTTCTCGCCTTTGTATTTGTCTCTCCCCTTTAGTCAAAAATCAAATAATAATTCAGTCTTATCTATACTTCTGTACCGGTGAGTTCTCGTTTCGCTATTTTTTGTTACGATTCAATGGTTTTTCCGCCTGTTTTTAGATTAATAACGATTAATTTTCTTAGTTGTTCATGTGTGGTTTGTGCTTTTAAGTGTTTTGTTTGTTTATTTATTTTGAAGTGTCATTGTACTTAGTAGCTTTGCTTTTTACTGTCGATCTCTTATTCAATTAGTTACCGTCTTACTTTTATATAAAATTCGAATTTCACTGATATATTGTTAATTAATCTATATATATATATTTTTTTAAATAGCATAATTTATTACTGTGCCCCATTTTAGTCTGATTTAATGTATAGAATTTTAATTTTTTCCTTGTTTTTAGCCCTGAAGATGGGATTTGTATCCCGAAAACGTAGGCGTTGGATGAAAATAAAAGTTTTAACGAAAAATGCTGAAGTTTCTGCTGGCCATACTCTTTTTATTATAATTATATATATATATAATATATATATATATATATATATATATATATATATATATATATATATATATATATATATATATATATATATATATATATATATATATATGAGTCCTAGGGGTTGTAATTAATAAATATATTTAAAATGTTCGTTGTGACCTTTTTGGAATGTGGAGAACAGAGCCGAAGCAACGACCTGATAAAGCTGATAAATTATTTCTGTGATGGCATGATTCGAAAAGTGCACAGTTAAGCGAGTCAACGTTCGTCCTGTAGTTATGTGAGTTCATGGGTCTTTTCAAAGTGCCTTTGAGAAACTAGTTGTAGCCAGTTACGTGGGGCGTTAACGAAGTGTGCATTCATATGTGCGTGCGCGCCTCTTCTATTCTTAATGGCATCCCTAGCCAAGTCTATGGGAAGACTTGCACAGATCCGAGGGAGAAAGGCAGAACCACGATGGCAGATGCCAATGAGTTTTTGTTTATCAGTGAGTGAGAATCCTGGTTGGCAATGGGTAAGTGTAACCTTTACTTTAGCCAAAAGGGGATGGCTTGTTTAACACCTTGGTAAGAATGTTTAATCTTTGTTTAACTTTGTCTTTAAACTTATGTGTGCTAACAAGTGTGTTTCTCGTGTCTTTGAAATAGACGATTCCTTTGGCGAGGGATTGAGGGTTATGGCAAAAGGGGGGACCGAGGGTGGGGCCCGTATGGGAGAATAGACAATTGGTGTGACATATTACTGTTTTAGACATTTTAATGTTGGGGGGTTAACTGAGTTAAGTTAGTCTGTGAGACTTGGATTATTATCTTTCCATTGTTAAATAAATAGTTATTTTTTATATAACTTTGACTCTCATTTTGATTACTGTTAGAATGGAGAGAAAGAGGTGGAGAGAGAGAGAGATTGCAAGAGAGAGAGAGAGAGGGATCGCTTGGAGAGGAGAGAGAGAGAGGGAGAGAGAGAGAGAGAGAGAGAGGTCGCGAGCCATAGGTCGCTTGGAGAGAGAGAGATGGTGTGTATCGGTTTGCCTGATGCTCGGGGTTCCACGTTTACCAAATAAATAATGAGATTAATATCCCTAACATTATATTATATATAATACGTAAACATATATATATATATTTTATATATATACATATATATATATATATATACCTATAATAAATTTATATATATATATATATATATACATATATATATATATATATATATATATATATATATATATATATATATATATATATATAAAGAAATCACAAAAGTACCACGTGATTTTTTTTTGTTTATTAGCTGAAGCCACTAGGAAAGCTAAAAATGAAAAGACAAAGTGCCAAATACTTTCGTGTATTTAACACATCTTCTTTGTGCCCCGAAGATGTGTTAAATGCACGAAAGTACTTGGCAATGTATTTTCATTTTTAACTTTCCTAGTGGCTTCAGCTATTATACATGTATATATATGTATATATGATGTGTGTAAACAGAGGAAATACAAATGTAAATTACAATTCACAATTATTAATTATAGAGAAAAATTAAAGTCGTCTAAAAAGTTAGCCCGGTTAACTTACCGCAGTGAATGATGGATTTTCATAATATGTCACATCGCTATTGTAACCAAGATAAATCACCGATCAGACGGTTCATAAATCTGGAACATTACAGCCAAGACTCGACAATGCAGATCTTTCTGAACTATAGAACAAGTTCATTTCCTTTGTTGGGAAAGGTTACAATGTTGATTTAATCTTCATCACTTTGTTTAACAAACGTTTGGCGACTTTATCAGGAAGGTTGCTTTGATAAAGAGTAAGAAGTTTTTCTAGTGTAACAGAAAATGTGTAATTGAAAAAGTATTATTCTCTTCCACATATCAAGAAAATACGATGGTGCTGAATTGGGGTAAATGTCATTCTTTTGTGGGAAAGGGAGAAACTCGGACTGCAATGGGGCGACTACTTCCTCCTTGTATTATACCTTCACCCCCATCCCCACCCCTTCTCTCTCTCTCTCTCTCTCTCTCTCTCTCTCTCTCTCTGCAAAAGTCGTAAAAAACGGATCTTCTTAATTTTTCGTATAGATTCGCAATACTTCCATGAGCAGTAAGTTAAATTTTTTTGGAGGATCTGTATCCGCGAGGTTTTATTGAACTGTTTTTCTGTTACTGTAGCGGATGGATTTAAGAAAACGGCAACCTCCGTCTGCTTCTGAAGATAAACACATAAATGATGAAGCCTGTATAGCAACAACGCGGTGTTGGTGTACTGAGAATCATGAAAGCAAAAGTAAATTATAGGGATCTGTGATGGATAGTTGACCCCCAAGGGTTTTAACCCCGTATGTAACCATTTTTGCGGCGTGTTTAGTACAAGCCCCAACGGTAAAAACATGAAACAAAAGACTGTAAATATCATAAAGAAATATTAGTCTAAGATGACCCCCGAAAACCATTAGTGGGGTCACTATTTACAAAAAATTCCATGACAGAAAATGTTTTAGTAACTGAAGTATTTATGTTAGCAGTTTATGGTCTTTGACAGTTCTCTTACTTGTGGCATGATGAATATGTTTTACCGAACAAATATACACAAGCGTATATGCTTGTAGGTATGTTATCTCGTTCTCAAGTCTACGTCTATATGAATAATGTATAACAGAAGGAAGGAAATGAAAATCCAGTTTAGTTGTGTAGATTATTGTCGGCTGTTGTGAAGGATGAAGCTGTTACCATTTATCGTAAAAGTAATACCTCTTAGTACAGAAGAAAATTACGGGTAATTCATATCTAGTTTTAATTTCACATCCATGCGTCGGTGTCACGTCGGAAAAATGATATGAAATTTATAATTTTTTTCATATGCAAACTCGAATTTCTTTATTATCGTTAATCAATGAAAACTTAAGACGACACAGAACTACAAATTATCAGAAACGTGGTTCAAAAGCTGGACGTTTTGCATGTTTGAAAAATAATGTTTCAGTATTTTAATTACCATGAATTAATAAAGTATCATGTTCTCAAGGCAGCGAAGATAACCAAATGGAAGCACTCTTCAAAGATACCTTTTAAAGATTATGGTTTTTTTATATATAAAGGCTTTACTTAAATAGAAGAAACTTCAAAGAGCTAAGCACATTATCAGTTATTATTTCAAAAACATACAGATGAATTAATTAGTCAAGGAAACGTTGCTAAGGATGCGTAGAGTGAAGTTATAAAAGAATTCATGTAGCTGGAAGAACACGGTAGAACACAGAGTAAGAGACGGTAGTTGGGACAAGCTATCAAAATTACACTTAGGACTTTGGAACAGACTCCAAATTCCTAGTCGTAATTGACATATTTTGGATAACATACTTCTGGTCACATTAAAAATGTGAAAATTCATGACTTTTATGAAATTTTGTAATAAGCAGTCGTACCTGTAAAGATATATAATAGTATTAATAAAAACACCTAAATATACATTGATTATAAAAAATATACATTGATTGAAAAAAACCGAGACACCTCAAGTTTTTAAGAGAATATGTTACTTTAATGTAAATGGTATAAACTAAATAATAAGCAAGACTTTTCGTTAAAAGTGGTGCCACCCACTGGGGCACATTTCCAATGCTAAATAACAAGTCAGTCGGAATCCCAGTGATACAGCCGACCAGGTTTTATGATTTTCCTTATTTTTGGGGTGAGGACTTCATTCGATAAATGAGGCAGAACTCTTAACCCTTTTGAGGTTCCTAAAGGGGAAGAGATGTCAGGCAGGGCTGAGTTAAGTGAGAGGGCTATGGCCGATCATATCCCTCCCTAACGGCCGTCAACTTTTTTTTTTTAATTATGACTCATACTTTGTCTCTTCACATTACTTATCTAAACTGACCATTGGACTTATATGGGGACATATGCCCATGAGGTCAAATTTCATTACAAAATTCATACACAGCTTTAAGGTATTTTCCAAAGTACACACATTTCTACATACATATGTTGGAAAGAAATATAAAAACATTTTAATAACGGCTAAGAAATGCACAGTTTACGACGGGAGCAATATGTTGAACTGACAGATTTTAAGGAGTGATCCTAATGATAAAAGTATTTACATCATATTGAACACTCACCTCCATGAACAACTAATGTAGGTATTTAATTCACTACTTAGGTTAATAAAAACACTGAGAATACGACCATATCGTCCATTCCCGCAGGTTCAAGAATAAATCAAATTTTTTAAAAATAAATTAAACACTCTTTTATTAAAATACACTAAAAAGTGAAAAATAAATTTTATGAGACGTACCAAGATTTTCTTACAATTAATCACGTCTGCAAAAATAAAAGCGTGGGCACCAAACGTGGAAGGAAATGCTACAAGAAAATAAATATATATATTTTCTTTGTTTCTTGCAGCACTTCCTTCCATGTTTGGGGCACACGCTTTTTTGTACACATGTGTAATTGTAAGAAAATCCTGGTGTGTCTCTTAAAATTTGTTTTTCACTTTTTAGTGCATCTTAATAAAAGTGTGTTTTAAGAACTTTTTAATATATTAATTTTATACTTTTCAGTTTTAGCAGAAATTGCAACCGATTTATGACTAGCTATCGAAATTAATAACCTGTCGAGTCAACGAAGGTTCGAAAAATCAGTAATTTATGAAATTAGTCTACCGAGTTAAAGAAGTGAAAAATCCGAAGAGTTTCATACAAACCCTGAGATAAGGGGAGAGGTCACTGTAGGGTCACTAGAGGTCACTGCTGACCTACTGATCATGTAAGGATGTACTGTCACCGCGATTGAGTGACCATGAAAAATTTCAAGTCCATCGTGAAAAAAATAACAATAAATAAATAAAAAATAAAAAAAAGCAAGGTAGACAAAAGCGTATAAAAAACTAATCACACAGTTTGAGAGTTGAGCACACAGCCACCAGTTACCAGATAAAACGCTACGAAAATTGCCTTTGATTCAGGAGCGTTGAAGCCAAAACTACGAATAGAAGTTAATTACTTTTATGCAGCCGATGGATTACATATATATATATATATATATATTATATATATATAATATATATATATATATATATAAAATATATATACAAGGCATACAGACAGGGTCCATAAAACACATCAACAAGGCCATAGTTTATTCAACGAAACGTTTCGCACATGTTCTATGTGCATTTTCATTTTCATCTGTAAATATAACATAAAAATCATTAAAATTTACAAAAACACATTAAAAAAATATTAAGAGAAAAAAAAAGTTATTATTAAAAAAACTTTCAAAATTAACATTATTAAAAAGGTTACAGTAAAAAAGACCCAGTGCTCACCAAACCATTCAGAGGAGAAGGAGAAGAACGAATGACCAAGATTTGACACCACCCTACGACTTCAGTTATGCGAGATAAAGAGGAGAGGCGGAAACGTTAGAGTTTAAAGAAGGAACAAGCCGTTTGATGTATAATGACTCAAGGGTAGTTAAGTAATCACTATGGCTCGTACCACCAATAATGGAAAATGCTTTTTGTTGACTTCAATTTTACATATAGAGGCATGGTTCTTTATATTAGAAAATTCGGGTTTACTCAGTTTCTGGCCCGTTCTATAACTGTATCCCATATGGCTACAATATCTCAACTGCAGTAACCTGCGACAAGATCCAACATAAATACCGGGGCATCCCGGGCACTTGAATTTATAAATAATGTTGGACCTCATGAAGGCCTGCAGCTTGTCCTTGTAGTTAAAGAATACGCCAATCTTGAGTGGATTGATTGGAATTAAATTGAATATTAAGGCATCCAAATTCATGTTCAATTATATGTTTAATTTTGGTTGCAAAGTGTTGTCCGAAATAAACGGGATTGTGGCAAATATATTTTTCTTTGGGTTTACATTATAAGAGGGTGTTGGATCAGAGAAGTGTTGTGACAACAGCCTGTTAATTACTTTAAAAACCACGTTTTTTGGATAAGAATTCTGTGAAAAAAAAATTAATTAAAAACAAAATCTCATTATGAAAAAGAGACCAACTCGAAGAATATCGAAGAGCCCTATAAACTAGAGTATATATGGAATTTAGTTTAAAATTCTTAAAGCATGAGCTATAGAAGTTATTAGCAAGTCCAGTGTATGTCTTTTTCCGATACACAGATGTTGTAAAATCACCATTATCTCTGCTTACATTAATATCCAGAAAGGGTAGACAATTGTCGTTTTCTTTTTCCATGGTAAACTTTATATTTCGATGTTGATTATTGATATGTTCCAAAAATATCTCACTTTGCCAAGGCTCCTTGAATAATATAAAAGTGTCATCAACATATCGTCTATAATAGACAGGTTTACATATATGTGGACAATTAGTTAAAAAGTTTTCTTCTAAAAAAAGACATAAAAATATTGGCGAACACAGGCCCCAATGGGGAGCCCATGGCAACTCCATCGACCTGCGAAAAGAGTTGACCATTAAAAACAAACATTGAGTCTTGCCACAGCAAGCTCGAGAAAAGTCTTAAAAAGTTGTCTATTAAAACCATGAAACACTGTGTGATCGTCATAAAAAATCTTGTCTAAAATAATGTTGATGGTTTCATTCAGAGGCACATTTGTGAAAAGAGATTCTACATCGAAGCTTGTCATGTGTAGATCACCATCTTGTAAGACTATTTCTTTCTGGAACTCATATCCATTTTTAAGTGAAAATTCGTTGTAAGCAAATTCACTGAGTAATGAGACAAGGTATTTAGATATTGCATAAGAAGGGCTGTTATAGGCTGCCATAATGGGTCTAATAGGGACTCCTTCCTTATGTACCTTAGGGAGTCCATATAATATACTAAAAGAAGAAACCTGTCACAAATAGTTTCTGGTACGTAATTTCATCTAAAACACCTTCATTTTTCAATTTTCTCAAAAATCTATTAATTTTGTCTTCTCTTTTGTAAATGTCTAAAAATTTGGTTCACCATGCGATCGAAATTTAGTGTTATCAGCAAGAATGTTATTAACCTTACAATATAATCTTGTTTATGTTTAGTAGTACCACACCTTTTCCTTTGTCTGGTTTACAAATAACCAAACTATCCCGTTTACTTAGTTTCTGCAAGATATTCAAATCCTCTTTCCTGAAGAACGGGGTCCAAGATACTTTTAACTTGGTATAAGTCTTATGTAAAAGAAACGATAACTTTTGTTGTAAACCACTTAAGTCATGACCAAATTTAAAACCCTTGAGTCTCTGAAAAAGCATTTCGAAAGAAAAATAGAAGTCTGCATATTAGGTCTGTAGGATGGCAAACAAAAATCCAAGCCAAACGAGAGCAAGAACTCTTCTCTTTTAGAGAGAACATAGTTAGAGAAATTAAAAATACAGTAATTCCTGTGATTAAAATTGGGAGTAACAACACCTAAGGCTTTTAGTTTCTTTTGATGTCGTAATTGTACAGAGGAGACAAAATTATTTACAAAATTACAAAAAAGTTTCTGGTACAGAAACGGTCAATAATAGATAAATATTGAAATAGTTGTTTCTCGTAGTTGGCAAACAATCGTATGAGTACTTTCGATAAACTTTGCTTCGTCTCTATCTCCTTCTTAAGTAGCTCGTCCAGGGCGTTTCGGTAAAATTCAGTGTGATATAACGATGTCTTGTAGAGCTTGAATCTGATGAACTTAGGGTGTACTCCGTTCAGAAGGCAATACTGTAAGAAGTCCAAGTCACATCTGGCTTTTTCCTCCTTCAAGGTCAATTTCTCCAACTTCCTCGAAGTGGTCAGCGTCGCTGGTGGATAACGGTGTCGAAGGAGCTGGGAAAGTGTTGAATTGCTTCGGCGAAGTCTCAGCCTGAATGCAAAGAGGAAGACGAAAAGAAGCCGATGCAACATCACGGACGTTATCCACGGATTCCAGGTGAAGATATGAAAAGGCATACAGCATGGGTCCATAAAAACACATCAACAAGGCCATAGTTTATTCAAACGAAACGTTTCGCACATGTTCTATGTGCATTTTCAATCTGTAAATATAACATAAAAATCATTAAAATTTACAAAAAGACATTAAAAAAATATTAAGAGAAAAAAAAAAGTTATTATTAAAAACTTTTAAAATTAAAACATTACCTTATTTAAAAAAGGTTACAGTAAAAAAAAGGACCCAGTGCTCACCAAACCACTCAGAGGAGAAGGAGAAGAACGAATGACCAAGATTTTGACACCACCCTACGACTTCAGTTATGCGAGATAAAGAGGAGAGGCGGAAACGTTAGAGTTTAAAGAAGGAACAAGCCGTTTGATGTATAATGACTCAAGGGTAGTTAAGTAATCACTATCCAAAAAACGTGGTTTTTAAAGTAATTAACAGGCTGTTGTCACAACACTTCTCTGATCCAACACCCTCTTATAATGTCCCAAAGAAAAATATATTTGCCACAATCCCGTTTATTTCGGACAACAACTTTGCAACCAAAATTAAACAAATAATTGAACATGAATTTGGATGCCTTAATATTCAATTAATTCCCAATCAATCCACTCAAGATTGGCGTATTCTTTAGCTACAAGGACAAGCTGCAGGCCTTCATGAGGTCCAACATTATTTATAAATTCAAGTGCCCGGGATGCCCTGGTATTTATGTTGGATCTTGTCGCAGGTTACTGCAGTTGAGATATTGTAGCCATAATGGGATACAGTTATGAACGGGCCAGAAAACTGAGTAAACCCGAATTTTCTAATATAAAGAACCATGCCTCTATATGTAAAATTGAAGTCAACAAAAAGCATTTCTCCATTATTGGTGGTACGAGCCATAGTTGATTACTTAACTACCCTTGAGTCCATTATACATCAAACGGCTTGTTCCTTCTTTAAACTCTAACGTTTCCGCCTCTCCTCTTTATCTCGCATAACTGAAGTCGTAGGGCGGTGTCAAATCTTGGTCAATCGTTCTTCTCCTTCTCCTTCTGATGGTTGGTGAGCACTGGGTCTTTTTACTGTAACCTTTTTACATAATGTTAATTTTAAAAGTTTTTAATAATACTTTTTTTTTCTCTTAATATTTTTTTAATGTGTTTTTGTAAATTTTAATGATTTTTATGTTATATTACAGATTGAAAAATGCACATAGAACATGTGCGAACGTTTCGTTTGAATAAACTATGGCCTTGTTGATGTGTTTTATGGACCCTGCTGTATGCCTTTATATATATATATATATATATATATATATATATATATATACACACACACACACATTAGAAGTAACGTTTCTCATATCTTGTATAACATTGCTGAAAGATCGGAGGGTGTGTGAGTGTGTTTGTAACGCAAATGCTTTGGTAACAGTAATGATATAATTAACAATTGATATTATTTTTGTTTGTATAAGAATAAACAAAACATTGAACTTTCTGTTTGAGCAATCTTTTAGGA
>NC_087203.1:96841445-96842991 GCF_015104395.2 Macrobrachium nipponense
ACATCAACCGTGCATTTGATGTCTAGGCCAGTCTCTTACGACGCTCTTTGATTTGGCTTTGATAAAGCCAGTTACAGGGCTGGAAACTCTCAGTCTCTCTCGAGAGTTCACATAGGTAGGATGTGTGTCCCACCTCTCTTGGGGGATACGTCTTTCATTAGAGGTGGAACATACATCCTGCCTATGTGAACTCTCAAGGGAGACTGAGAGTTTCCAGCCCTGTGACTGGCTTATCAACAGCCAATCAGGAGCATCGTAAGGTACTGTGGCCTAGACGTCAAATGCACAGGTGATGTGAATCTACTATAGTCATTCCCAGTGCTTAACGCTGAGGTAGCGACTCAGGGACCAAACCATGCATATAAATTTAAGAAGCAATGAAAAATAGAATCCTTTCTACTGAAGTTTCGACAGACCGACTTAACGGACTTATCAGTTTGGAGATGGTATGTTCATGTGGAGAGAATGGAAGTGCATAATCAGGAATAATCAGGAAGTGGTGTGAACGAGGATCCGAGTGAAAGAATTATTGGAACGGAAGGGCCTTAATGTCCAATAAGATAGAGAGTGTGGGATAGAAGTGAAAGGCGCAATGTGAATACGAGTATTTTACTAACTTCTGATGAGCCATGCAATTAAATTTTGAATGTAGCACCGAATACTATCTCGTTTGTTCCATGAATTAATTCCTGTTGGGTGAAAAGACTTAATACTGGACAAAAAAAAATTCATGTATTCACATCAAGTGAAATTCAAACCACGAATTTTCCACGCCATTTCATACCAGAATAATCTATGAATTCTCCATCCTCCATGAATTACGCCACTCCTATTCGATTTCAGATAAATAAAATTCCAGAGACGTGCAAATGATCCGGACATAAAGAACCACTAGATTTCTTCTTGGCGATGAAGGCCAGGCTACGCTATGCATTTCGTTTTTCTAATTTTTATTTTAACGATCATATTTTACCTAAACAACCAGCGTGTAATATTAGCGAGAATATTAAATAGCAGAGTAATGTGTCCAGTGAACCATTTCTCAAATACTGGGGTAGGGGGGTGGGGGGGGGTGGGGGGAATCAGGAGCGCCCTTTCTGTCCTCATAACATTCGAAGATTTTCTCTGTTGAATGTAGAAATCATTGGTTAAGTCAAACTTGTGCGATATTACACCAAGTCGTCCCAAATATACAGTTACCGTAAATGTTCTATTCTTATAACATTCGAAGATTTTTTTGCCGCTAAAGTTAGAAACCATTGGTCAAGTCAAATTTATTTGGTACCGCAGCAGTGAAGTCGAATCAAGTGTGCTTATAACTTTAATATAACTGAAGTTTGGCGCAAAAGTCAAAAAAAGGCAACAAAATAACGGTGCAAGAGGACAAGCAAATAATCTTTGTCTAATGTACTGTTTCTTGGACAGGCTCCTCCCCACCAAGCTCGCAGTCTCTCATAGAAAAAGAGGAGAAGAGAGAGATGACAACGATGATGTCGTGACAGCTCCAGTCATCAGTGCCTTGCCGGAGAGCAGGTCGTCATCGCCT
>NC_087203.1:96843491-96850991 GCF_015104395.2 Macrobrachium nipponense
GGTAAAATGCGTCATCAGACTGATTGATGTTAATTGCAAACCACAGTCCTGATAAACGCCGCCAGGAGTTAGGGAAATGGTCCGTCAACTAGACACAAAAAGTAAATGGAAAGACTTAATTTTTACACTATCATGAGAAAACATAACACATTTTTCCTTTTTCTCATTAATATTACTAATCTTGTTGTTGTCCTATTGTCCATCTGATACAACAGAAATTAAGTGAACAAGATTTATCTCCAGAAATAAGTCAATACTGACACAGTTTTGCTCAACGAAACTAGACAATGAAAACTTAAAAAATCTTCAGGCTTGCTACACCAGAGTTTACTTCATTGGCTATAAGCTGTAGACACCAGAGCGTTTTGTCACTAAGAAAGTATTTTTGACCAACACCCGTCCCAGACAGAACAAAAAGCCGAATCGCCACTTCCCTACTGTCTTCAAGGCTTGGCTTGGCTTTTAGAGTGCTTGGCATGGCATAGCCTGGCTTGGCTTGGCTTTTATTTAGAGTTCTTGACATATCTTGGCTTGGCTTTTAGGGTTCTTGACATATCTTGGCTTGGCTTTTAGAGTTCTTGACATATCTTGGCTTGGCTTTGCTTTGCTTTGCTTGCCATTTAAAGTGCTTGGCGTGGGATGGTTTGGCTTTGCTTGCCTTTTAGAGTGCTTGGCATGGCGTGGCTTGGCTTATCTTTTAGAGTGCTTGGCATGGCATGGTTGGGCTTGGCTTGACTTAGCTTGGTTTTTAGAGTGTTTGGCATGGCATGGGTTGGTTTGGCTTGGCTTGGCTTTTAGAATTCTTGGCATATCATGGCTTGGCTTTTAGAGTTCTTGGCATGAAATGACTTTGCTTGGCTTGGCTTTTAGAGTGCTTGGCAAGGCATAGCTTGGCTTGACTTGGCTTTTAGAGTTCTTGACATATCATGGCTTGGCTTGGATTTCAGGACCTTGGCTTGGCATGGCTGGCCTTAAGAGTTCTTGGCATGGCTTGGCTTGGCTTGGCTTGGCTTTGCTTTACTTGACTTTTAAAGTGCTTGGCATGACACAGTTTGACTTTGCTTGCCTTTTACAGTGCTTGACATGGCATGGCTTGGCTTGGCTTTTAAAGTGTTTGGCATGGCATGGCTTGGTTTGGCTTGGTTTGGCTTGGCTTTTAGTGTTCTTGGCATGGCTTGGCTTGGCTTTTAGAGTTCTTGGCATGGCTTGGCTTGGCTTTTAGAGTTCTTGACATGGCATGGTTTGGCTTTGCTTGGCTTTTAGAGTGCTTGGCTTGGAATGGCTTGGCTTGGCTTGGCTTTTAGAGTTCTCGGCATACTTATAATTCACATAGTAACTACGGGAGTGCTTATTATACAGAGGGAGTGCTTATTGCACGTATAATATGGACTGGGGGAGTTCGAATCGTAGGTTTAATAATGAATGGGGAGTTACTTTTATACTTATAATAAAAAATGACTGGGGAGTCCAAATTCAAGGGAGTGCAAAGTATATGTGACACCCGGAACGCATTTCGGTGCTCTGCTCTGCTACAGAGTGAGCAGATTTACCACTCCATATTAACGGAATGTTGACATAAGAACGGAAACGGAACTCATAAAAAACCTGTACGGTTAAGGGAAAAGAATATGGCTTAAATATTACGAACATTTAAAAGAGCATGGCTAAATATATGACATTTTAAAGATCATGGCTTAAATATAAGACATTTTCACCTGCGCCAAACGCTATTCTAAGTAAATATAAAAGCACGTAATCACTCAACCTCGTCCATAAACACTATCATCGGAAGTCGTATATTCCAAGAAAAAGGTGAAGCCTCTTTTCTGTCCACGATTTCTAAAAGTATATATACCCTTACGCAAATGCTATATGTATATGGAAACATATACACAACGTACAATACACTCACGCACGCATAAATATATGATATATATATATATATATATATTCTATATATATATTATATAATAAAAATAAAAATAAAATTATATTAACAACGGGAGCGTCGCCCCCGCTATTTTCATATTTGGTATGCGTTTAGCCAGAGAGTAAGGCGAACTGGTAACACTTTTGTCCCCCCCCCCTCTCTCTCTCTCTCTCTCTCTCTCTCTCTCTCTCTCTCAACCTCTCTCTCTCCATTCCATCAGGTCATCAAATCAGAGTCGGAGCTACATAAATATACGTTTATTCAAAGTAAAGTACTAATTGGATAACTCAGGTTCTTACAGGATAATTAATGGAATGGTAACTCACAGGTCAATTAACTCAGATAACCCCCGGTATTTATATAGTCTTATCAGTAATAGTCAAGCACCAATTATCTCCTCTCCAAAACACAGTCGCCTAACTAGGACACTTGGTCCCCTCCACTAGGACACTTAGTCCCTTCACTAGATCCGCCTGTTTAAAAGACAGGAGAACACACGAGTGAGCACACACAATTGTAAAAGACAAAGTCAAAAGATTAAATGAAAACAGAACATCTTTACAATATAACAAAGTAAGCCATATCTTTGGCTAAATCACAATAACTCACCCATTGCAGCTTGGAATGTCAACACTGAAACAAATATAACTTTCGCAGAGCTATCCCGGCATCTTGCCTTTTCTCCCGTAGCTGTCTCCTTAGGTCTTGGCTAAACCATGCCATTAAGAACGGACATAGTTCGTACACGTACACATGAATTCACTCTCTTCAGTAACTGGTCGCAGCCAGTTTTCAAAGGCACCTTGAACAAGCCCTCATGGCACTGATATGCTTAAGTAAAGAACTTTAACATCATACCACCCAAAAAAGAGTTATTAGCATTCCTAGGTTGTCGCCTGGACTCTGTCTCCATGGGAAGTTAAAAATGATAAGTCTCCAATTTCTAAGAATGTCACAACGATACATATTATCAGTCTTTATTTATTACATATATATATATATATATATATATATATATATATATATATATATATATATATATATATATATATATAAATAGTTTACGACTCTAGTCTTGTGTTTAAAAGTCAATTAATGCTGAATCATGAAAAAAATAAATTAATGAAAATAACCAACTACAAATGACAGTAAACATATAAATGTCTCTTCTTCTTCTTCCAGCTTGTTCCCTTTTTATTTTTATATGGGGTCGCCGTTTCGGATGAGCCGTTTCCATCTATTTCTATCTTGTGCTTCTGCCTCATCAATTCCCTTCTCATTTAAGTCTCCTCTCACACAGTCCTTCCATCTCTTTCTTGGTCTCCCTCTTTTTCTTCTTCCTTGCACCTCCACCCCCATAGTATGTCTCCCAGCGTGGTCCTCATCTCTCCTCAACAGGTGTCCATACCATCTCAGCCTCCCTCCTGCACTTTCTTTGATACTTCCACCACCTTAGTTGATTGCCCCCCTTATGTAGTCATTTCTGATCCTATCCACTCTTGTTACCCCAGACATCCACCTAAGCATTCTCATTTCTGCCACATCCATCTTCTTCTGCTCTGCTTTTCTCATGCTTGCTGTTTCCGTACCATACAGCATTGCTGTTCTTACCACCGTCTTGTGAAAGCGGCACTCTTTTGTCACAAAGAACTCCCGAGGCCGCTCTCCAGTTGTTCCAGCCTGCCTGTACCCGATGTTTTACTTCTTCTTCCAATTTACTCTTCAGCGTTAACAAAAGATCCCAAATACTTAAACTTATCAACTCTCCTTATTTGCTCTCCACCAAGCTGAATACTTTCTCTATCATCCCCCTCAGTGGTGGTACACATATATTCTGTCTTGGATCTACTTATTCTCATCCTCTGTCCTCCAGTACTTGTCTCCATCTTTCCAATTTCACTTCCAGATCTTCCCTGCTCCTCGTGCACAACAGAACAATATCATCCGCATACATAAATAAATTCCTATCCACTATAATTCAAGCTCTGCTTACTCCTAACAGAATGGCAATTACAAGATTTCCAACACTAAAGTATCTTAACTTCATTAAAGATATTCACAATTTACTCTTCAGACTACCATCAACCACTAGCATTATTTTCAGATGAGAAACCATTTTTCGAAAATGTACAACGCACGACATTGTTGGCCCTACCCCGCCTAATTCCCTCACTCCTCCTCTCTCTCTCTCTCTCCTCTCCTCCCGCCTAATCTTCTCTCTCTAATCCTTCTCTCTCTCTCGTATCTCTCTCTCTCTCGTCTCTCACTCTATCTATTTGCAGTTGGTGGTGCTGCTACAATAGCCTTTTCGGCAAATCACAGCAATCACGGGGAAAAAAATCCTCTTAGGCACCCTGGCTTGGCTGAACCCCCACGCACAGTCTTACAGCCTAAGCTCTTCAGGCCACCATCAATTTGTTCGATTCTCCTAATAGACGGCTTTCTTAAGACGTCTCTTCACCGTCATTTTTTTTTTTTTTATTTTTTTTTTTTTTTTTTTTTTTTTTTTTTTTAAACCCATCGTGCCTCTCTCTAGCGTTATAATCTGTCATTTTCCAATTTGAACCATGTTTTACAGTTTGTTACCCTTTACCAATAGGCAGATATTTTTTATTTATTTTACACGTGAATATACTTTTACCTTCACGATTCACTGCAACTCCCTTTCCTTCCTTCCTTCTATAGTTTCCCATTCTACATAAAGACTTACCGACACCTATAACGTCCGCAATCAAAACAACCGCCGATGTGACCACCATTTCTGGTGGATACCAGATTAAGGCGAAAAATGTGTCACCACCGGCTTACAATATTTATATGCACACAAATACACACATTACACACACACACACACACACATTTACATACATATATATATATATATATATATATATATATATATATATATATATATATATATATATATATATATCATACACACCCACACAACACAACACACACATATATTATATTATATATATATAATTTATATATGTATAGTATATATTATATATAGTATATAATGTGCATATACTGTAAAATTACGCATAATACACCAAGACGAAGGGTATAACGAAAAATGGCTAATATCTTATGAAAGATACCCTCGATTTAAGAGGCCACTTTTAGGTGTTTCCGCCAGAATCCAATGCAATAGCGTAAACTTCACACTGTCTCCCCTCGAAAGGAATGGATGAAAGCAGAGCTCGAACAATAATCGCACAAAAAAAGGAACCATGTACTCCGAAGCAGCCTCCAACCCGCATTTCCATATTTCGGCAAAAGCAACACAATGAGGAACGAGGTATGGTGAAATTTCTAAACGAATACTGTAGAATTTCACCCTCACATATTAATGCAACCTAAGTTTTATATATATATATATATTATATATATATATATATATATATATATATATATATATATATATATATAATGTTTCGACCATACGCCTTTCCATTTCCTGGGATGAGGCTGCCACCACCATGCCCTTTTCAACCCTGACTGTGACCACACAACATTCGTCTGTCTACAAGTTACATAATTCACAGCTAAGTTCCTGAGACCCAGTAGGTTTATAACGGAGAGAGACCATCCGCTTGTCCCAACCTAGGAATCAGACCTGTGATCCTTGCATGGAAGGTGAGAATGCTGCCGATGACACCTAGGGGCCCAACTGATTTCTCTCATTGAAATAAGTCATTTCACAAATATTCAAACCCTCTGGGTGTTAGGGCCACACGACTGCAAACCCAGGGACCAGTAGAAGTTGACATGTAACGGGAAAATACGACCCTTAAAACGAAACCATCCTAAAACACAACAAGGTATTGGAGGTAAATAAGCAAACGAACTAAACGACAAAGATGTTAGGCTGCCACCACCAAGCCCTTCAACCCTGACTGTGACCATAATTCACAGCTAAGTTCCTGAGACCCAGTAGATTTTTAACGGAGAGAGACCATCCGCTGTCCCAACCTAGGAATCAGACCTGGGACCTAGGGGCCCAACTGATTTCTCTCATTGAAATAAGTCATTTCACAAATATTCAAACCCTCTGGGTTTAGGGCACACGACTGCAAACCCCGGGACCGATAGAAGTTGACATGTAACGGGAAATACGACCCTTAAACGAAACCATCCTAAAACACAACAAGGTATTGGAGGTAAATAAGCAAACGAACTAAACGACAAAGAAAGTATTAAGACTGGCCCACACATCCCCCACGTCCACCATTACGTTTTTCAATTTATGAAAATGCACAAAACCAGCCTTCCATAAAGGTTGCCCTCGAAACAATTTTCATAGATTGGATGGGGAGAGGACGTGTAAGGGAGCAGAAGACCCCCTAACCTATGATGATAAGCGAGAGAGAGAGAGAGAGAGGGAGAGAGAGAGAGAGAGAGAAAGGAAGAAGAGAGAGAGAAAAAGTTAATATATTTCTACATAAATTCATTATCCAGCAGCAAGCATTTTGAACGTCTTTTTTCTAAAGATCATGCCGACATCTCTACTACTGCATATTTGTAATGTAAAGAGTTGGAAGCTTTTATTAAGCTGGCATCATCTTAAGGTTTTGTTTTCCTCAACTTTTGTAACGTTCTATCACTCCCTTGTCTTTGTTAAGGGCTACATGAGGGCGAAAAGTTGCCTGAAATTATTGTCTCACTGAATTCAACAAGAAGTAAAAGAGCAGTATCTGAGGCAATACTTGCTGCTACATTTCAGATTTATAATATAGTTTTATATTCTTAGTTACTTTTATGTGGTAAACACAAATATAGCCATGGGTACCAAACCAAGCTCGATTAGTAAGAGTGAAAAAAAGGAGTTGTTAGATAAGAATGGTTAAATGACTTCCGAAAAACAAAACCGAATGCGAATTAATGCTGTCAGTAAACCATAACATTTCTAGGCTAATTGTGTACCATGTATTGTTAGTCCACCTTCTAAGGTTTACTCTAGGACACCACTTGCTTGCGTGCGGATTCCTGTATTCAGGTAGACATCAGGGTTTAAGAGAATTTTGTCTTCACTGCAGCACGTAAACCTGCCACACTTAGTGGAAGACGCCAATATAATATATATATACATATATATTATATATATATATATATATATATATATATATATATATATATATATATATATATATATATATATATATTGTGACAAAGTGGCAAGTATCTGGTTACTACACTTACCATTCATTAATTGTACCTCACAACAGCAGACACCTGAGCCCTCATCACAGGTACTAAACGACTGAATACTCTAAAGGCAACAGTGACCCCTTAACAACTTACCAGTATTGCAGAAAATCATACTAAGTTCATCAAAACAGGTGTGAGGTAATCTTGTAAGTAATTAAATTAATTAAAGGGCATCACTCCATCAACAACTTTAAAAATCTAAGAATTTCCCTGATTTCAGAAGTCTAAGTACTTCCTGGGTTCTAAGTCACTTCAAGTTAATTGAAGGAAAACAGATCAATTACCACTCTTTGTTTCTACCTAACATCAATATAATTCAATAATAAACTGCACGTATACTGGTGAGAAATGAAATA
>NC_087203.1:96855991-96865991 GCF_015104395.2 Macrobrachium nipponense
CCACCTTCCCCAAAAGTAGAAATTGTCATATGTTCTCAACATGCCTCTACTTTTTTTTTTTTTTTTTTAACCAAAGTTTAATGATGCCATTCCTATCTCAGGGACCTTAACGCTAACTCAGATTCATTGTTAAAGGCTGCCAGCCAATAAAAATATTCCAATTGTACATAAATCATGAAAACAATCCCTTACGAGAATATTAATAACTTAGAGAACAAAATATAAAACTGAAACGCGGACAGTTTGGGGTTCACGAAACAAGATTAAAAAAACATCTAAAGGATTCCCCAAAGGAGCTTCTTTGGCAGAGCAAAATAAATTTGGACAAGTCAATACTAAAAATTGACCCGAATTCTCACACCACCTCGATCATGATATTAACTCTTAGTGACATCATATACTCAACACAAGTAGCCTGCTAACAAAGTAAGAATACACAGGATTCATACAGAAGACTGGTATTCCTGTTATCTTGTGCTTATTACAAAAAGTTCATAAGTCATGAATTTCACATTTTTGAATGTGACCAGAAAGTATGTTATCCAAAAATATGTCAATTACGACTAGAAATTTGGAGTCTGTTCCAAAGTACAGCGTAATTTTGATAGCTTGTCCCAACTACCGTCTCTTACTCTGTGTTCTAACCGTGTTTCTTCCAGCTGCATGAATTCTTTATAACTTCACTCTACGCATCCTTAGCAACGTTTCCTTGACTAATTAATTCATCTGTATGTTTAAAATAATAACTGATAATGTGCTTAGCTCTTGAAGTTTCTTCTATTTAAGTAAGCCTTTATATATAAAAAAAACAAATAATCTTTAAAAGGTATCTTTGAAGAGTGCTTCCATTTGGTTATCTTCGCTGCCTTGAGAACATGATACTTTATTAATTCATGGTAATTAAAATACTGAAACATTATTTTCAAACATGCAAAAACGTCCAGCTTTTGAACCACGTTTCTGATAATTTGTAGTTCTGTGTCGTCTTAAGTTTTCATTGATTACGATAATAAGAATTCGAGTTTGCATATGAAAAAAAATTATAAATTTCAATATCATTTTCCGACGTGACACCGACGCATGGATGTGAAATTAAAACTAGATATGAATTACCCGTAATTTCTTCTGTACTAAGAGGTATTCTTTTACGATAAATGGTAACAGCTTCATCCTTCACAACAGCCGACAATAAAATCTACACAACACAAACTGGATTTCCATTTCCTTCCTTCTGTTATACTTATTCATATAGACGTAGACTTGAGAACGAGATAAACATACCTACAAGCATATACGCTTGTGTATATTTGTTCGGTAAAAACCAAAAACATATCATGCCACAAGTAACGAGAACTGTCAAAGAATATAAACTGCTAACATAAATACTTCAGTTACTAAAACATTTTCTGTCATGGAATTTTTTGTAAATAGTGACCCCTAATGGTTTTCGGGGATCATCTTGGACTAATATTTCTTTATGATATTTAGTCTTTTGGTTTATGTTTTTAACCGTTGGGGCTTGTACTAAACACGCCGCAAAAAATGGTTGACATACGGGGTTAAAACCCACCCCTTAGGGGTCAACTATCCATCACAGATCCCTATAATTTACTTTTGCTTTCATGATTCTCAGTACACCAACAACGCGTTGTTGCTATACAAGCTGCATCATTTATATGTTTATCTTCAGAAGCAGACGGAGGTTGCCGTTTTCTTAAATCCATCCGCTACAGTAACAGAAAACGGTTCAATAAAACCTCGCGGATACAGATCCTCCAAAAAATTTAACTTACTGCTCATGGAAGTATTGCGAATCTATACGAAAAATAAGAAGATCCGTTTTTTACGACTTTTGCAGAGAGAGAGAGAGAGAGAGAGAGAGAGAGAGAGAGAGAGAAGGGGTGGGGGTGGGGGTGGGGGTGAGGGTATAATACAAGGAGGAAGTAGTCGCCCCATTGCAGTCCGAGTTTCTCCCTTTCCCACTTTCATACTGAAGTCAGGTCGTTTAAAAATTTATCATGACCTAACTCGGTTCCTTAACTTGACAACAAAATTACGTTACTCATTTTTCTTTCCATTCCTCACGGTGCTTTCACATATAATTAAATATTTTACAAAAAATCTTCAAAATACGAGAGAGAGAGAGAGAGAGAGAGAGAGATGAGAGATAGAGAGAGAGAGAAGAGAGAGAGAGAGAGAGAGAGAGTTTTAAGTCTCCAAATAAGACTTGCATCAGAAACTGAGAAGGTAGGAGGAAATTCCCAAGAAAAACGAATAACTGAGTTTCTAAAAGGTTCGAATAAGTCACTGACACGGCGTTGGCTGGGAAGAAAGAATGGTTTGAGTCGAGAGAAGTAGTATTGGAAACACCGAAGAAGGGAGCTAGTTACGAAGTATCCAACGACCCCATTCAAGTTAGCAGTTAACTTTGGTTATCTAAAAATTTTCACTATTTCCTTTACTAACAACAGGATAATATCAACAACAATAATAACTGGTACAGTAATACTATTTATTACGAACAGTGAAGGAATTGTTAGAGCACAACATATAAGTATATATATATATTACTATTTCCTTTACTAATAACAGGAATAACATCAACAACAATAGCAACTGATATAGGAATACTATTTATTATAAACAGTGAAGGAAATGTTAGAGCTCAACATGTGGAAATAAAAGTTTATATATAATATATATATATATATATTATAATATATATATATATATATATATATATATATTGTCTTAGGAGTTTCCTCATGTCTCTTTTCACCCTCCGCTCAGTTTCCGATGGCAAGTCTTGTTTGAGAAATGACATCACTCTCTTTCCCACATTTTGAAGGTTGCCGTTCAAAGATTTTAAAAGCACTGTGAAGCCTGGAAGGATAAAAAGGTGCAACGTAATTTTGTTGTCCAGTTGAGGAAAACTGAGGGCAGGTCGTAATATATTTTCAAAGGCCCAGAATGAAAGTGGGGAGGGGAGAAATACGGACGGAAGGCGAGGGCGACTAATGTTTCCTTTTACCCTTTTACCTCCATCTTGGAGTGTCTTTCTGTTTTCCGTCTGTCTCTGCGAGATGACATGAAAACAAATGATCGAATATTCATAATTTTCATATAGATTCGTAATACCTCCTGGAGAAGGTTTTATTGAGCAATTCATTGTTACTGCTCAGGATTAATCAAAGAAAACGGCAACCCCCTGCTGTTTCTGAAAATGAATGTAAATGGCGCAGAGTGTACGTAAATGAGCTTTTTTGGAGCCAGGACCTTCTTTCTCCCCTATCCTCCCAATCCCTTATCTACCAGACCCGGCCCGGACAAACAGGTTTGTAGGAAGTGGGTGGATGTCTCTCCTACCCACCCGTTCCCTTATCTACACCGCCACGGTTACCAGTTTGCAGAGGGTGGGTAGCTGTGTCATGTCTCCCCTACTATCACCCGGGGGAGGACAAAATCCATTCGCCTTTTATCATTATATATATACTATATAATATATATATATATATTATATATATATATATATATATATATATTGTAAAGTAGAGGTATGTAGGTGGAACGTATGGAGGGTACATTGAACCTTTTCTTTGGCCTTTGATAATATATTTCTAACGAAGCTAATCTGAAACGTGATCTCAGTTAAGTTATTATAGAGACGCCAAATCACACAGGATTAGAACACAAGAATGTTTAGCAGATCAACCTTTCGACGTATTGCTCTTTCTATGTCATCTTAACTTTCTTTTCGGTTTACTTGACTTTGTGTATCGATATGTGTAACTGGTTATGATGAAATATGAGCATATAATTGTTTCACGTAATATGTGTATAAGAAAAAATTTTTTCATTTTTTTCCTGATTAAGAATGACGATACATACTACATACAACACAATACATACAAACATAAAATATAGATATTATATATATATATATATATATATATAATTGTGTGTGTGTGTGTGCGCGCACATGCACCGTTTCCCATGAAGACAGTAGTAACTCCAGAAAATTCCCTTACCCTCAGGTTTCTTAGCATATTTCAAGCGCATTACGTATGACTTACAGTGGCATTAACAGAAGTGAGATACACTGAATGCCCATGTTGATAAAATTGTTTCCAAAAGGTACATTAGCAAAAGTTTCTTGCAAATGGAAAGTGATGCCAGAGAATGTTTGAGGAAATAACTCAGAAAATTGACCATTCACAGGAGAACAAGGGAATACGCGCCAGAGAAAGTAGATGATGGAAGAAGAGTTACAAGGAGTTGCAAGGATTAGGATGTCTCAAAGACTTGTTAGTCCATCCGAGGAGACATCGTGTGCTCACTTCTCTAGGAGCAGGTTTTACTGTTCATTCACAGTGTCGTAATGATTTTGTCTAGCTTTCTTTTAAACTCTTCCACACTGTTGCTGATTACAACTTCTGGTGACAGTTTATTCCACGTGTCACATATCTTGTATGTAAAGAAGTTCTCACAGTGGGATGTGTTGTATATCTTCAGTTCTAGTTTCCATCCATTATTTCTTGTCTGGTTATCTTTTAACTAAGGAAGGAGGAAGGATAATAAGAAAACCAGAGAGAGAGAGAGAGAGAGAGGAGAGAGAGAGAGAGAGAGAGAGAGAGAGAGAGAGAGAGGCTGAGTCGCGAAAATGTCGAAGCTGGAAACAGGTCAGAAGGACTTTTGGCTAAGTGAATATTCTGAATAAGCTTGGAGATCCGCAAAAAACTGCGAAAGCTCAATCTAGTGTTTTTTTTATCCATCCATAAATTTCTTTCTTCAAACTGATTATAAGCAAAAATAATATTAAAGCCAATCTACTGGGATCAAGAAATGTAAATGGAATAGGTAAAAACAATGAAAACAAGGCGTGATCCGACCTCCAGCTTACTCGGGGCTCGTGCTAAAATCTACGGTCAAATAGAGCGTTGTTTCACCAACGACAATTAATGTAAATACGCTATATTCTATTGGAAATAATTGTTCTGTACTGTTTAACATAGAATTATCTATTGCTTACATTTTCATAAATCATATATATCGTCTCCTAAAACTCCCGTATATTTAACTCAACGCGAAACAACTTTTTTAGACCTTTTTAGGCTTTCCCACCCACCCAACGAGAACAGCAGCAGCAGCAAAAACAACAACTACAAAGTAGTTTGTAAGCTTACTCACCGAGAAAGCGATAAACACCCAGAGGTTCCTCCCACTTTAGGTTTATAAAAAGGACGATGGCCTAGCTTCCTCACTCCTCAACAAACCAGGGGGATGAAGTCTCTCCCCATAACACGAGCTCAAAAACTAAACATCACAATCAGCTTTTATTTCGCGTTCCAATCTTCTGAATGTTCTCCTCCTCACCTTTATTCACTTAGCTACATTTGCCTCATGATATTCCGGCGAATATTCCCAAATTGGAAACTGAGTACCGAACCTTCCCTGAAAACGCGGGACACCATATCTTAAAAACTAACCAAAGAATCT
Organism: Macrobrachium nipponense; assembly: GCF_015104395.2. Taxonomy (NCBI): domain Eukaryota; kingdom Metazoa; phylum Arthropoda; class Malacostraca; order Decapoda; family Palaemonidae; genus Macrobrachium; species Macrobrachium nipponense. The sequence continues at coordinate 96,861,488 of NC_087203.1, forward strand.
TCTTGAATCATACCTTACTTTGAGCTAACCTGACCTAATCTAGGGGCATGGCAAAAAACCGGGGGCTTGTGAAATACTAGTATATATCGAATTGCATCCAGACAAACCTCAGCCACCTTCGTCTCCTGAATCTTCATCAACGTCTCTATTTGGGGAGACTACTCACATTCCCCTCAACACCAATTCCAGATACAATAGCAAGGTTCTATAAAATCTCACGCTACAGATTATAGCGCAGTTTACACATTCATACCTCCAATCGTATATTTATGAGAGAGAAAAATCAAGGAAGTGAGGATTGTAATTAAAATTAATCGCTCTCTTCCCCCTCGGTCAATCATCAACTGAAATATCGATAATAAATACATGTACTAATTGAACTCCCGAAAATTTCGCCAATACAGTCAAAATCTTATACAGAATACAATAAAAGTTTTGCTTGGTCAAATTCTTATACAGAGCGCTAATCACGATTACGACCTCGTCTGTAAATTAAGAAATTAAATCAGCGTCATCGACTCATTGATCCAACAACGAATCAGCATTTCGTCAAAACGTTCTGACACGAAATTAGAAGTGATAAGAAACTGGAAACATTTAAAGAACCCCAAACCTTTTTATTACGGAGGAAAATAAATATAATATACATCCATAACGATATATATATATATATATATTTACTATATATATATATATATATATATATATATATATATATATAAAGAAAAATCAATATGGCACTGAGGGAGATATCCACTAAAAGGTCTCCCTGGTCAGTTACATTATTAACGCTCTCTGAGACCGAAAAAGAAATAAGAAATACACAAATACGCTACTGAGTAAACCCGCGGGATTATACGACATAAAATATGCATTCATAAAAAAAGGGTGATTATGAATGCAGTGGAAGGTACAAATACAAAAGAGTCAGTATTGACGCATAATGAATATTTGTAATAACGTCGTCTGCGTCTCTGTACAAAGAGGGTGAGGGAAGGGGGTGAGAGAAGGGAAGGGGGGTTGGGGGATCTAACGAGTACAAACAAGCACACAGAGAGAGCTTACCTATGATAATGTTAAAACACATTTTTACCAACCAGAAACTGCTACTTGTCATGATCTATACGAAATACAAAGACCTCTAAGACAGACTTTCTTGGCAGAAGTATAATGATTAAATTTGTTTACGAAAATCAATGGCATAAGTGCGTGGAGTTTTGCTTTTTCAAGCATCGAACTTGAAGCCAGGCTGAACAAACCAGACATTCTTCCCAAAATTTAAATTTTTCCCTCTCTCAAATTGTAATCTCCAGTTGATAGTCACGCATAAATTTTTATATAATCATACAAATTTTTTTTTTCAGAAGCAGTCATTCTGAGTTTCTCATACATAAGCAAAGAAATATTCTACGAATTAAAAGGGTTATGTGACTCCAAAGCGTAATACAAAATACAACTGGATTAATATCACACAAAAGGTGTTTGAAAGGCTCATAAACATGAAGTGATCATAAACTTTTAAGAGTGAAATTTATAAATAATGAGCACGGTATTTCAGATTCAGAGTTAATTAACATTATCTTAAAAAAAACTTGATGCAAACATAAATGAAATGACTAACTTTCATGGAAAAAAAAGTCGAAAACATATCTAGCAAGCTCGCTAATTGCACCTTTCACAGTGACAGCAGAGAGCGCCACGCAAAAATGGCTAAAAACGAAATAAAGAAAAGCTGTAAGAGTTAAGTCAACAATATAACCTGCTGATGAAGAACGTTTCCAAACTTTACGTCTCGATTTCATAAGACTCTTTAAACAAAGCCTAAAGTTCAAAAGAAAAGCTGAAGTTGGTAACTCAAAAATACTGATGTCTTTGGAAAGGAGTAAAACTTAAATTGCACTTTTTTCTCAAGTAAATAAAGATCAGTCATTTCGTACACGTTTTCCTTCACCAGCAACGCAATATAAGTCGAACAAAGTCTTGCAGCAAGTAAATGGGCACAACTTCACTTTAAGGAACACTTAAAACACATTACAAACCAAAATCAAGCGAATACAGGTTGCCAAATTCTAACTGCAACCTTTGTAATATAAAATAGAAAGAGAAAATACAATCGTGAATACACACACATACACACACACACACACACACACACACACACACACACACATATATATATATATATATATATATATATATATATATGTGTGTGTGTGTGTGTGTGTGTGTGTGTATGTGCGTGTATTCACGATTGTATTTTCTTTTCTCTATTTTATATTACAAAGGTTGCAGTTAGAATTTGGCAACCTGTATTCGCTTGATTTTGGTTTGTAGTATGTTTTAAGTGTTCCTTAAAGTGGAGTTGCATCCCATTCACACACAACACACACACACACACACACACACACACACACACACACACACATATATATATATATATATATATATATATATAATGTGTGTGTGTGTGTGTGTGTATGTGTGTGTGTGTGTCTTACCTTATCATACTATAACGTTTGCATGGTCAGCTAAACTTTTGGTTTCTTTCATTATTTTCATAAACTTCTGCAGTCTTACCTGTAAAGATATATATTAGTATTAATAAAAACACCCAAATATACACTGATTAAAAAAAATGTACATTGATTGAAGAAAACGAGGCACCTCAAGGTTTTAAAGAGAATATGTTACTTTAATGTAAATGGTATAAACTAAATAATAAGCAAAACTTTTCGTTAAAAGAAGTGCCACCCACTGGGGCACATTTCCAATGCTGAATAACAAGTCAGTCGGAATCCCAATGATATAGCCGGCCAGGTTTTATGATTTTCCTTATTTCTGAGGTGAGGACTTAATCCGATAAATGCGACAGAACTCTTAACGTTTTTGGGGTTCCTAAAGAGCAAGAGATGTCAGGCAGGGCTGAGTTAAATGAGAGGGCTATGGCCGATCATATCCCTCCCTAACGGCCGTCAACTTTTTTTTTTTTATTATGACTCAATACTTTGTCCGTTCACATTATTAACTTATCTAAACTGACCATTGGACTTAAATGGAGACATATATGCCCATGAGGTCAAATTTCATTACAAAATTCATACACAGCTTTAAGGTATTTTCCAAAGTACCCACATTTCTACATATGTTGGAAAGAAATATAAGAACATTTTAATAACGGCTAAGAAATGCACAAAGTAGATCCGTTTACGACAGGAGCAATGTGTTGAATTTGGCAAATTTTAAAAGGAGTAATTCCTAATGATAAATGTATTTACAGGATATTGAACACTCACGTCGGTATTTAATTCACCACTTAAGTTAGTAAAAACACTGAGAATACGACCATATCGTCCAATACGCAGGTTCAAGAATAAATTAAATAAAATAAAAAATATTAAACAAACTTTTACTAAATTGCACTAAAATGTGAAAAATAAATTTTCTGTGACATACCAGGATTTTTCTTACAATTAATCATGTCTGCAAAAATAAAAGCGTGGGTACTAAACGTGGAAGGAAATGCTACAAGAAAGAATATTATATATATATATATATATATTATATATATATATATATATATATGTATATAATATATATATTTTTTTTCTTTTCTTTCTTTCTTTTTTTAATTTCTTGCAGCATTTCGCTTTTAATTTTGTAGACATGAGTAATTGTAAGTAAATCCTGGTGCTTCTCAGAAAATTTATTTTTCACATTTTAGTGCATCTTAATAAAAGCGTTTTTTAAAAACTTTAATATATTTTTTTTATTGTATACTTTTTAGTTTTGGCAGAAACGCTAACTAATTCATAATTGCAGCTAAAGTAATTGATATCCTGTTGAGCCAAAGAAGGTTCGAAAAATCTGTAGAGTTATCACATTATTCTACCGAGTTAAAGAAGTGAAAAATCCTAAGAGCTTAAAACAAACCCTGAGGTAAGGGGAGAGGTCACTGTAGGGTCACCTACAGGTTACTGCTGACCTACTGATCATGTAAGGATGTACTGTCACCGGATTGAATGACTATGAAAAATTTTAAGTCCATCGTACAAAAATAACAATAAATAAATAAAAAAAAAAATTTAAAAAGCAAGGTATATAAAAGCGTTATAAAAAACTAATCACACAGTTTGAGAGTTGAGCACACAGCCACCAGTTACCAGATAAAACGCTACGAAAATTGCCTTTGATTCAGGAGCGTCGAAGCCAAACTACAAATAGAAGTTAATTACTTTTATGCAGCCGTGGATTATCTGGATAGTTTTCGCAAAGTAACTAATTGAACCAGATAAGGATTTAATGGCTTACAGAATGGGAGTAAAAATGGAAGGTCCAGTGAAGCTGTTACTAAACAGACTAATAAAATAGTATCTAACCTGAAATTTACCTGCGAGTACAAAAAATGGATTGTTTTCTTTTTTATTATACATAAAATTCAGTTGGAATTCAGTAACTATCTTGAATTTTCACTCTGCTCCAAACAAAATGAATTAACACATACCAA
>NC_087203.1:96870991-96875991 GCF_015104395.2 Macrobrachium nipponense
GTGACACTGTACCTCGGGCACAGGTGTCAAGGAGAGCATGTGGCTCTTTGGTTAGTGTGTTAATGATTTGTTACGTCCCTTCTTCTTCTTCTTATTCCTCCAGGGCCTGGCTATACCCAGTCCCAGGAGTAGACGGAGGCACCGACTCTGGGTAAGGCCAGAAACGCCATCAGGAGCAGAGGCAGTGGTAGCCTGAGGGATTGCAGGAGAACACCCTACTTCGGTATCTGCAGCAACCATCGTAGAGGTGGAACCTACTGCAGGGGAGGCCCTCACTTCGGCTGCTGCGACAGCCGTCATAAGGGTAAGACTCCAGACTGACTCTGGTCGGGCAGTTCCTGGTTGTCCAGAGGAGGTGAGAATGTGAGGTCTGCCGGAGGTTCATCCTCGGCGACAGAGGTGAAGGTGAAGAATGATGGACTGGAGATTGGCCATGGGCTACGGTAAGTCCATGCCTGTTGGAGGATCTCCTGTAGGAGGATCCTTGATAAGGTTAGGCGCGGCACTTGCTCGGGGCCAGGCACAGAGGTCAAGTTCTGTGGTGGCTCTACGTCCAGGATGGACGGAGCTTGGCACTGCCCAGTGCTGCCAAGTGCACTGGGCTGAGAGTTGAGGTCGACTGGACCTGTGACGGGTACCGGAGGTGCAATACCTCTCAGCGGGCCCTTGGTAATGGGAGACTTCAGGTCATGCCCTAGGAGGAGGTCGTAACTTCCTGGAAGGTAGCTTGCAACTGCAAGTGTACATACCTTGGTAAGGTGAGGTCGTGCGACTCTCAATTGGACGGTGGGAAGGATCATCTTACTATGATTGATGCCTTCAATTGTGATCAGTTTGCCGTCTATCGACGGTAGCCCCTCGGGGGATTTGATCTTCCGTATCAGGGAGATTTGAGCACCGGAGTCATCAAAGGCTCTGACACGGCTTTGTGGATAATGACCTTAGAGGGGTGCGACGGTTATAGGGCCCTGAGCGTGGGGGTCCTAGTAACGAAGGATTGGTAACTGCCATTGCGATGGCAGGAATATTGTAATTCGCGCACCCTCCGGAGTTGGCAGACATGTGACCCTTGCGGCCACAGTCCCAGCAGAACTGGTTCGAGAACTTCTTATGTGTCACTGGACAGTAAGGCTGAGATGGCCCCACAGGTTGCGAATCTTGTGGCAGTCACCAAGGCTGGCAGTGTGACTCTTGGCATAGGTGAAGAGTCCTCTCTGGCCGTGATTTGATGTGGAGAGGTAGCTTGGCCCTGGAGTGGTGTGGGGGAGGGACATCCCCAGAGGAGGTGCCCAGCCCCAATAGGAAACCTACTCCATGCCGAATTGTACCTACTACGCCTAGGCGGTAAGGTTTTTGGTGCACCAAGGAGTGGTGACCTGCAGAACGACTGTGGGAATGCTCTTGGACTGCCCTTCGACCCAAGTCATGGCCCACCTGATGTGCTCGTCAACTGTGGCACTGGCTGGCACTTCGTCCCGGTCTATGAGACAGATCGGAGCCGGTACCTACTGTAACTGGCAGAGTCACAGGTAGGGTTGGGTAGAGCCATCAAGGGGTGCCACTGTGACTGAAGTGGTCCACACTCGCTCAGGGTGAGACCTGGACTCGGGCATAACGGCCGAGGGGTGTTTTGTGCACTGATCAGGTGGACGTGCCTAGTCCCGAAGGCACATGCTTGGGGCACCCGGGATATCGGGGAGTAGTGCCCTGTAGCCCCCACAGGCTCTGCAGGAGCCCCTCTGCTGGGACTGGTCTAGTAAGGCATCTGACTGGTCTTGAGAGGAGGCTGAGGCACCATTCGGTGGCCTAGGAGGGTTCTGAGGAGGTTTGTGGCTCGCAGCTCTCTTGAGGCAGCACTCTGCTGCGAGGTGACCCACTTTCTTGCAAAACATTGCAAGTCCGTGGGTGTCCTTGGTGGGCATCCTTTGGCGGTGTGGATCCAGAGAGATGACCGGTTGGCACTATGCGTCGGTGGGCGGTGCTGTGAGAGGGGTTGAAAGTCACCCAGTCGTCAGCCAGGCGACAAGCTTCCGCAAGTGTCTTGGGTTGCTTGTTGTTAGGTGCACTGCGAGTGGCCCAGGTACACATGGTCAAGGTCTTCCAGCATGATCCTGTTAAACAGGTCCTGGAACTCGGTGCATGACATGGCATCAAGCCAACGCTGCCCGGCTTGGATTTTATTTTGTGGTAGAGTAATCTCCCCAGGACCCAACCAACTTCCTTTGCCTGACAGCGGAACCACTGCCTCCACCTCTCCGGGGTGATTTCATAGGCCTTCGTTAATGACCCGGCAAAACTTCCACCAGGTCCCTCGCTGCCCTGATCCAGTGAGCGGAGGGCAGTCTTAGCCTTGCCATCCAGGTGCTTGGCAAGCAGGCGGCCCTCTCTCATCTCAGTGGTAGGGTAGTTTCTTGAATAGGGCTTCCACTTCTTCCAGCCATGCCTCGGGCTCATCCTCAGTCCACTCGGATGAGAGCGTTAATGCTGGCAATAGGACTGGACGACACTGCAGTGTGGGCTGGGAGCTGGCTGCATGGCTAGGGCTTTGGCGTTCACCTTGTCGTGCCTTCTCCACTCGAGCTCCTTCTCCTTGAGAGCTAGCTCATGCTTTCTCTCTTCTTCCCCTGGCCTTCCTCTCTTCTTCTCTGGCGGCTCTCTCTTGCAGGAGCAGATCGTCCATCCGCCCCTTCACCACTGGGTGAGTTCCTGCCCAGTGTAACCGGCGTTCGTGCCCAGAGCCACGAGTGTCTGGAGCCTCTCCAGCTCCATGGATATATGTGGTTGGGCAGCAGAAGCCATTTCTTTAGGCTGCAGTGGAGGCTCGGATGAAAAAGTCTTAAAAGGACTGGGTGCTCTGTGGCACTTTGGGATTGGCACCTTCTGATGAGGCGGAAAAATCAAAAATGGAGTGTGCGGCGCACGTCACATAATGGGCGTTCTGTAGGACGACACGCAGGTAGAATGGCTACCTGTACGGTTGTACAGGTGCAATGGTGGAGGAGAGAAAGTAAAAAGGTGGGAGTACTTCAGCAGCCAGACGATGGACAGTGTCAAGAATTAGTGGCAACGTAAAATGATATGACCTGTGGTGCACTGGTGGTGGCCAGTCCTAGACTGGTAGGCTTCCTTGTCAGGAAGTACTGAAGGTTGCGGTGGCACACTGTGCGGTTGTGCTTGCGGTATACGCAAGTCTTTTGTGATAAAATGAAAAAGACCACTCGGACAACGACAGGTAATGGTAATCTGAAAATGCTCAGTCCTTTGCTGAAGTACTCGATAAATGAAATAAATAAATGCTTGCAAACTGCACCAATGGACACAGGCAGCACGTACGTATCACGCTCAGTGTAAATGAAAGACACAAGAGACTAAAATAATGTTAGTTCTGCATGCAATAAGTAACGTAGTACTCTTGGCTTCATGAATAATGGGTTCTGGTTTCTCTCTCTCTCTCTCTCTCTCTCTCGGAGAGGGTGAAAATGATATATGAATGAACTCCCTTGTATTTAATTGAACTAATACTTTTAGTTTTAATATGACGCAGTTGCGTTAAATGATTTACTTACGTTAACGTGTATGATGAAGAATTGCTTTGGATAAGGTTTTATGAAAACGATAACGCATTCGCGCGGTGAACGATGTTTACGTTAATGTAGCGGCTTGCGTTTATATGAAATGATTTGCGTTTCAATATGAATTTCACAAGACGCGTTTTTTACGTTAACAATTCTTGTAATTTTACTGTACTTTGATGATTTACGTTAACTTTACGTAGGATACTAGGCCCCTGTGACAAGTGAAATGACGGTAAGGATTTTAAGCTGAAATGTTAGCAAAACATTTGTAAACTGGAAAAGGTTATGTTTTAGTGCGAAGTGAGAATAAACTTTCGCTCAGCGAGCGAGTGAGCAATACGACGTGAAACGCGGTGAGCGAGCTAGCAGAGCGGTGTGCACAGCGTGGCGTTCAAACAGCTGATTTTCTGTAACGCGAAGGCGATTTACACACAAAATTCTAATTTCTTATTCAAGTGCAAATTACATTAATTTTTCTCTGGCAGAACGATAGATACTAGTACTGATTAATTATTATTATTTACGCTTAAACTTTCAAGACTTACGACCACACTTGGAATGAAACTAAGTTAAAACGAATTCCCCTACATATCACAGACAAAAGAATTGTACACTTCTTTGCCGTAACTAGTAGTAGAAACACTCCTAATTAGCTAGGCTTTCTAGCACAACAACAAAATAAACCCTGGCAAAGCACTTCATAGTTTGATCTAGTACTTTCTGGCATCTATCTGCACACGTGTTAGTGTCTCGTCAGAACGAAAACAATGCAATTTACAAAATAACAGAATTCGCTTGGCGCTCTGGCCGTACAATATAATAATATTTCTCACTTAACACTTATTTAAAAACCACTTCGTAATAAAAATACTTAAACGTACCTTAGCTAACATTTGTTATAAAAATAATCAATATTATATGAGTGGATACCTTACGTGAGCCAGTGTGTCTCCGCTGCAAGTGTGCTATGATATTGTGCTTTTGTAAAAACATTTACATTTTAAGTTTTACAAGGGATACGCGATTTACAAGTTTTTTTTAAGCAAGCTAGGTTCGAATCCTTGGCCAGGTCGACATTGTTACGAATTAAGTAACCAAAAGGTGGCTGATAGCTCAGGTAATTACTTTACAGCTATTTATTTACAAGAGGCTGCTTAACAGCCAAGGTTTAAGTAAATGCAACTGGTCCCCACATGGACTAATAATATCTCTCAAGTGAATGATAGCTGGCGCAAAATGAAATTCACTGATAAAGCTGGTTTCGAAATCTTGCGGTAATGCAACACTTGCGGGCAGACAGACTCGAAAACGTGACTCAGGAATCTGGAAAAGGATCCTAGATTACACAAGATAAAAAGAAAAATGACTTCTTGCACAAGTTACGATTATTCAGTTCTCTAACACTGGGGCAAAGGAACCCTAATG
>NC_087203.1:96878491-96900991 GCF_015104395.2 Macrobrachium nipponense
TATATATATATATATATATTTAGAATATAGATATATGTGTGTGTGTGTGTGTGTGTATACACACGACTATATTCGACTGCGATACTATAAGGCATTCTCCAAGGGATCTGTTCTCATTAATTAATGATGAGATAAAAATGAAGCAATCTCTTTGAAGAGCTTCAAAGAGACTCGGAGGAGAATTCGTTCTACAAATTGACAAACGAAACCCTATTCCTGGAAGGCGTATACCTCCCCCCCCCCCCCCCCACCCCCAACCCCGCGCCTACCTTCTCAGGCTGTAGCCACACAATTGCATTTGCTTTACTGTCTATTGTTCTCATTTAACACCAAATGCACATCAAGTATGATTAAGCCCGCTCGGGATAATCCTGACACTTACTAAAGCGTCCTTATTCCTTTCTGAGTTCTGATAAAACTTTTTATAACGTAACAAATAATCTAAGACTAAAATAATTCCGAAAAAAGTAGGCAGAAGACATTAGAATATTACTAAGAGGATGCACGATGGCTTTCAATTTGGAATTATCTATCTGGCTCCCGAGCACTCTCATCTTTCATCAATATAATTGACCATTTTTCAAGTTATGAAATTTATCACAGAGACTTTTCTTTAAAATGTGAAACCGATCGATGCAAATACGTTTATCAAATACATATCAATATATATGTACATATATGTATGTATGTATATGTATGGTATAAACATACATATGTATAACTGAATCACGAAAATATGGAACGTAATGAATGTATAAAGACAAATCCTTCGTGGAATTTATCTTTATTAACAACACCCCCCCCCACCCCCCCCCACACTCACATGTTATATATATATGTATGTATATATATATATATATATATATATATATATATATATATATATATATATATATATATATATATATATATTATATATATATATACACAAACACACACACACACACAAATGAATACACATTCCTATGGGCTAAGGAGATTTGTAAGTGTACGATAAACCCTTACTTGAGGTCAACGTTCCAAACCTCCCCCTGCAACAACAGGGTCCTTCAACAGTCAACGTCGTAAAAGCAGAGAACCTGAGGCAAGGCTCCCAGGAAAAGCCGTCAATGATAGCTTGATGTGAACTGAACGCCCGCCTATAAAGTTTAGGACTCCTACGGCGTTAGCATCGTTTCAGGAACGGCGTAAATTCCTCAAGTGTTTTAGATACCGGTTTTCGATATCCTTTCCTCCGTAACGTCCCGAACTATCTACCTGGGAAAGGAGGAGGAGGCACGAAGACGGACAATATAAACTGTTGAAGATACAATGTGGACAAAGGTAAAAAAATATGTTTTTTAACTGATGACACGTAAGCATATCGAGTTACTAAATGAAATAAAATAAAATAAATAAATAAATAACAGAGACCAGCACGACAAAAAGAGAAAAAGTTTCCAAATTTTGAGCCCAATAGTACATAAAACAATAAGAGTGGAGTAGTAAAAAAAAAAAAAAAAAAAAAAAAAAAAGTCCGTGAGATAGAATGTAAACTTGATTGTACAGAAATATAAACTGTCAACAGTATTCCTAAGGATAAAGTTTCCGCTGAATAGGTGGACTGATATATATACTTGACTTTGTTCCCTAAATGAAACAAAAATAATTCCGAAAACGAAAAATTTCATACAGTGATCTTTGCATCTTTCTTTCCTTCTTACGACGAGATCAGGGAAACCACAAACCCAATGTTCAAATGTTGCCCAAACCATAAGGAAGAAAGGCGAGTACAGAATTGGGACTAAGACACACACCCACGTATGTATATATATATATATATATATATATATATATATTATATATATATATATATATATATAATGATCATAACAGATTTTCAATAGAACCCTATCTATGCAAAATTTATCTCTGAATGATCAACAAAAACAACAAGTAAGAATTTGACTGGTGCTAACAATGAAAACCGATGCCTAGTACAAAATACACACACACGTAGAAAAACACGCACACATATATATAATATATATTACATAAAATTATCATAATAAAAATACGTTATTCTATAACCTTTGCAAAAGTTCTACTGCTACCGATATGATCGACATCGAACTCAGATAATAAAGAACAGATAAAAAAAAGCAAAAATTTAATTTCATTCTGGATATATATATATTTTTTCCTATCAAAAATGTAAACTCCAGTATTTCACCTTTTATTCGTATTATGAAACGTGAACCACAGGTGGGCGAGCCATTTTACAATATGCATTTTTCACATACAAGTAAAGGCCAAAATGGAATGAATTAAATCCCATAGCGACGAAATAATATTCTATTTTCCACTTCGCTTCACGTTTCAAATCAATCTCCTGTAGGCTACAGTGGGCAGTGGCGCGAGAAATCTTATTAAAATATAATTGCATCCTTATTTCGACGAACAGTCTGTTTTTACGGAAACAGCTCTGGAACTAAAAGATACTCTCTTTATCGCCTCCAAGTTGACACCTTAGTCTAGATATTTTTTCTTAGTACACTGGAAATGCACCGATTGAATGAAATGGCCTTTGCTAAAGCACAATGGTCAGAAGTGCTAATATGGCAATATGTCATCATTGACCTTGTGCATTCAGATTTCGACATGCGATCTTCAGAACTCTCGAGAAGACCTGCCACTATAGTAAACTGCGACTATAGTAGATTCACATCAACCGTGCATTTGATGTCTAGGCCAGTCCCTTACGACGCTCTTGATTGGCTGTTGATAAGCCAGTTACAGGGCTGGAAACTCTCAGTCTCTCTCGAGAGTTCACATAGGTAGGATGTGTGTCCCACCTCTCTTGGGGGATACGTCTTTCATTAGTGGTGGAACATACATCCTGCCTATGTGAACTCTCAAGAGAGACTAAGAGTTTCCAGCCCTGTGACTGGCTGATCAACAGCCAATCAGGAGCATCGTAAGGGACTGTGGCCTAGACGTCAAATGCACAGGTGATGTGAAATACTTACTATAGTCATTCCCAGAGCTTAACGCTGAGGAGACGACTCAGGGACCAAACCATGCACATAAATTTAAGAAGCAATGAAAAAATAGAATCCTTTCTACTGAATTTCGACAGACCGACTTAACGGGCTTATCAGTTTGGAGATGGGTATGTTTCATGTGGAGAGAATGGAAGTACATAATCAGGAATAATCAGGAAGTGGTGTGAACGAGGATCCGAGTGAAAGAATTATTGGAACAGAAGGGCCTTAATGTCCAATAAGATAGAGAGTGCGGGATAGAAGTGAAAGGCGCAATGTGAATACGAGTATTTTACTAACTTCTGATGAACCATGCAATTAAATTTTGAATGTAGCACCGAATACTATCTCGTTTGTTCCATGAATCAATTCCTGTTGGGTGAAAAGACTTAATATGGCCCCACAAAAAAATCATGTATTCACATCAAGTGAAATTCAAACCACGAATTTTCCACGCCATTTCATACCAGAATAATCTATGAATTCTCCATTCTCCATGAATTACGCCACTCCTATTCGATTTCAGATAAATAAAATTCCAGAGACGTGCAAATGATCCGGACATAAAGAACCACTAGATTTCTTCTTGGCGATGAAGGCCAGGCTACGCTATGCATTTCGTTTTTCTAATTTTTATTTTAACGATCATATTTTACCTAAACAACCAGCGTGTAATATTAGCGAGAATATTAATAGCAGAGTAATGTGTCCAGTGAAACCATTTCTCAAATACTGGGGTGGGGGGGGGGGGGGGGAATCAGGAGCGCCCTTTCTGTCCTCATAACATTCGAAGATTTTCTCTGTTGAATGTAGAAATCATTGGTTAAGTCAAACTTGTGCGATATTACACCAAGTCGTCCCAAATATACAGTTACCGTAAATGTTCTATTCTTATAACATTCGAAGATTTTTTTGCCGCTGAAGTTAGAAACCATTGGTTAAGTCAAATTTATTTGGTACCGCAGCAGTGAAGTCGAATCAAGTGTGCTTATAACTTTAAATATAACTGGAGTTTGGCGCAAAAGTAAAAGGCAAAATAACGGTGCAAGAGGACAAGCAAATAATCTTTGTCTAATGTACTGTTTCTTGGACAGGCTCCTCCCACACCAAGCTCGCAGTCTATCATAGAAAAAGAGGAGGAAGAGCGATGACAACGATGATGTCGTGACAGCTCCAGTCATCAGTGCCTTGCCGGAGAGCAGGTCGTCATCGCCTCCAGTTCCTGCTCTGATCAAGACTCACAGGTGATTTTTATAAGGAAATGTTAATGAGAATTTTATCTATAAATTGGAAGTTTCTTTTTTTACAGAAGACCGTAGATGAGTCCATTTTAATTACTGATTACAGATTTGCTTCTTGGAAGTACAATTTAACAAGATGTAAAGGAAAAAATATTGATGATTTTATTTTTCGGCATATTGCATCGTATTTAGCCTTTCTGAAACCTTCAGACATTTTACCAGACCTTAGCAGTCTTTGAATTAATGCTGTTTATGATACTAGGGTCAGGCGAAGGGATCAAAAGTAAATTACTTGCTTTAAGTACTTTGGATATTATGAAAACTGAGAACACATTTAAATTTAGATAATCATTTCAATCAGTGAACCATTAAAAATTCTCATTGATAGCTCAAGTAGTTACTAGATAAAAAAAAATAGCAGACTCATATTGATACTGATGTAAATGCTAAAATAATATCACTCTGTTTCTTAAAACATAATCTTTTGGTTTTTTAAATCTCACCAGTCTTTAATACATATGTTTTTTTTTTATAAATATATGAGTAATCAATGAAAATCTGAACTGCCATATATATTTACAATCCTGAAAAAAATAGCCATAGTGTATGAGTTCTTAATACTGTTCACCATGTTTCATTTTCTATACGAGAAATAATTTATTTTCTATAAGAGAAATAATTGAAAATCTGAAATGCCATTTCTCTGTTAGAAGTCCCACAAATTTCCTTGGTTAACTCATTTTTATGCAAAGAATTTATAAATCCTTCATGGGTTAAAATAGATGAAATATGTATCGCATGATTTTGTTCACCACCAGGTGCGAGTTTCTTCGACGTTCCAGAATACCCTCCAGGGGCTGAGCCTCCTGGTTCGCAGAGCAGTTTAGTTCCTTTAACAGGCAGAGGGAATCCGAAGGCCCAGAGGAAAAAATCGCCGAGTGTTACTCCTGTGCTCCCTGAAATCCGCCTCGAGGCCGCCATCAAAGCCTCCCTCGCCGAGGAGCTCGCCTTCGGAGGGCGGCAGTCTTAGTGAGAGGCCCCCCAGCAGTTCTACTTTACAACCTCCGGCGGTAAACAATTCCTGAATTTTCATTGCATATTTTGTAAAAAGGTGGGTTTTAGTTTGTTGTTATACATTTTGCTCTTAGTCTGTTATAACTTTTTTCATAAGTACTTTTTTATGGGTAAATAAATATTTAAGATTTTCTCCATTGTAACTTTCGTTGTCATTTCATGGTTTTCTGACTTATATTCATAAACCGTAGCTCGGAAACTTAATTTATTTGTTAGGATCAAAATTTTTTTTATGTATTTTTCCATCTGACGATAGGTAAAGGGATTTAGATACATTTTGGAGTTGTTTCTAATGGATTTCTTTCTTCCAGTGCTAGTGGGTAAAATGTATTATTGGAAGTTCTGAGTTTACTGTTCAGTAACTAGATACCATCTGAACTTTTGGAATCAGTGCTGTTGTGGAATTTCCTCCCACTTGTGTGTGTAGAAACCTCTTGGATAACTTTTATAATCGAAGGCTGTATTGGCCATCTTTTTTTATTAGATATTTTAAAACCCTCTCACAGACTATAATCGAGCATAAGGCACCATAAACAATCCACTAATTCCTAATTATTTGGTTAATTATTTGATATTTAACAAAGGAAATAAATACTGCTCCCAAATATTGAAATTGTATGTGAAGCTAAAATTTTGTTTTATAATTGTTAAGAGTAATAGCACTGGAGTCAATATTATAAATAGTAATAACTAAGAGTAATAATACTGGAGTCAATATCAGTAGTATCGAAGATAAGCTGAGATTGAGATGACGAAAAACAACAAAAGTATTAATCTAGTTCGAAGTGATGGTGATTAGAATTATGAGAGATTAATTCTGGCAATAAGAATTGCTATTGCTAGTGATGGCAGCTTGCATCTCTATTTAAATTCTCCAAATTCTCAGGATCTGCTCCAAACTGCACATACTGCTTTCATACATGCTGTTTTTTAAATGTCACTGACCCTTCCCTGCATGCAGTAGACTATTGATTTCGTAAGGCAGTTTTACTCATTATAGTTTTTCTTGTTACCATCAGATTAAGATAATATGCATTACTTTGAAAATGAGTCATTTTGTCTAATACCATGCAAAGGACCCTCAAATTGATTTTAAGTAATGGAGGATCGAACATTAGATTACAGTAATCAGGTCCTAGTAAGAGTAAGATGCTCTTAATATTTGACGAACATAAGATGAATGGTTGTATTCGCTATCCTGTAAGGCAGAAATTACAAGGGTTATAGTTACGGAAAGTAGTAGAGAGTTTGAATTTTAAAGACTGAATTTGATATCTGATTATGCAGTGATTGTATGAAGTGAAAATGATTAAGGATATTCTCTTAAGGTAGATATGGAACCATGCAGTTGAAGTTATACTGAATATTACGAGATTGCTTTGGGGACTAGAAAAAGTGTAAAGGAATGTGATATAATGGCTAATATCGTCAGTCAGACTAAAAATTCAATTTGTTTATTGTTTATTTTTCTTTTAACTCATTTACTTTTTGTGTGGTTGCTGAAAATTATCTATCGTTAATCATTAGATTGAGCTTAGATATTTTATCAAGGTATTGCCCTAAGTTAGCAACTTTTTGTTCCAAGGAGTCTATTTCCATTAGTTAGTCGTCAAAGTATGTTTTGTTCTTAGCCTTAATCTCCCGGGATGTCAGGTGGCTTAAAAGTGGAGGGTCTCAACGTGTCTGACAGTAGTGAGCAGGTTCTCCTCACTGTCGGCCGCCCACGCCCAGAAGACTGCCGCCCATGACGCCCACAAAGAGTGACGGCAGTCCCTAGGTCGTCCTTAGCGACCCTAGCATTTTCGCTCTTCCTCTCCTCCCGTACCTGCTGTTGCCAAAAGACTGTCAGCTCAATTGCGGTCTGCTAAAAGTGCAGAAGACCCCACCCAGTAAGTGTGAGATCAAGAAAACTCCATCATATTATTATTATTATTATTATTATTATTATTATTATATTATTATTATTATTATTATTATTTATTATTAAGATAAATACTATTCATCTGGAAACAAGCCTAAAGGGTCCCTTTGACTTGAAATTTAAGCTTCCTAAGAATATGTTCACTTGAAGGAAGAGACAGAAGATAACAGGAAATACAGAAAGAAGAGATCTGTTATTTAGAAAGAAAAAAACGAGACATTAAGTAAATGGTTATAAAATAAGTAGAATATAAATGAATTGTGAAAATACAATGGGTAGTAGGGTAGTGAGTCCATAAGTAAATAAGTAAATTTGGTAAGCTCATTCATTCATGGTAAATTCATAAGTACACTGAATCCCTAGTTCTCTGATGACCTTGCTTACAAGAGCTTTGCAACACAATACTTTACAGTAAGTAATTCTTTGCCTCACGCAGGCGTTGGAGAAAACAGTTAACGCTGTAGAGAACGCCGGGGTCGCCTCGCGTAGCTCTTCTCCAGGGGCATCTCCTGCATCTGCAACGACGTCAGGTATGTAGGATATCGGAAGAAGAGTGGCACTGAACTAGAGATACGGACAGCCAGGGACGTATAGGGAGTCGAGAAAACAGATGGGTAAATCGCATACATTAGATAACGATATCAGCCTAAGATAAGCAGACAGCCATAAAGATCAGGTCATGTATGTGCACACCACAGGGAAACAGTATTTTGTTGGCAGTGCTGAATAACCTCATACATCCCAGTTCTTGGTTTTTGGCCTAAACTATATACAGTATTCCATTTCCCCATAACATATTCCAGTATTTTTGGAAAACGCATATTAAGTGAGGCAGAAGGAGCACTCGAGAAGTATTTGAAATTAGGTGACACTATGCCAAAGTAAACTGCTGTTTTGAAGAAGCGTAGCTAGGACAAGTTGGAATGTAGGAAAGCAATAATCTTTTTCTGAAAAATATTGTGTCAACATAACATACAAAGAAAGTCCTCAGCATTTCCCAGATGTTTATAATGCCAATGAAAACGCATCTTTTACTATATCCCTTAAAAATAATGCTAAATTAATTACCTTTAAATTACGAACATTATTTTTCAACTAATCCCCGTTGCCTACTAAACATCTGTAATTTAAGTACTGTTTTTGATGTAGCAGTTCATCCAGCTTTATGTTAATTACAATTTACATAAACCTGAGTGAATTACAGAGAGGGAGAATTGGTCTCTTCATTTCCGGTCATTAACATAAGTCAGAGTGAATTACAGAGAGAGAGAGAGAGAGAGAGAGAGAGAGAGAGAGAGAGAGAGAATTGGTCCGTTCATTTTTTCTTTATATACTATACCTTGATATTTCAGTTCACAAAAGTGAGCATGTTTTGAAATTTATTACTAATTTGTAAAATTGCTAATTGATGATAGTCATTATTTTCTGATTTTTTATATGACCTGCTGAAATTCTACGAAGTAGAAACATACACACTTGGGTTGCAGTAGAGAACAAACCCGACACCACATACATCTGAAACACAGTGTTACCCGATTTCAATAGCAATAATATTTACTGTAATGAACATGTGAATGAATTTCCTTGAGGAGATTATAACTGACAGCAATCCCCCCCCCCCCCCCCCCCCCCCACCTTTCACACTGGAGGTGGAAAGAGAGGCCGACATCGCCTGGTCCACGTGAAGCAAACGTCAGAGGGTAGATAGTGGTAGAGAAAAGTAGATCGATCGTAGATTTTGCCCCAGTAGAGAATACGAGACCCTTGCATATAACTCAGTGAAGGGACGATGCCATAAAAAAATCATTTATTTTGTTCATTTGTGAATGATACCTAGATAGAAACGGCTGGATATCATTGTTCATTGAGCTTCGTTTTGGTTTCTTATTTTTGTTGTCGTTTTGTTATGTTAATTGTTGTTGTTGTTTTGTTGTTGTTGGCTCAGATGTCTTTCTTGTCATACTGGGAGGGAGGGAAGAAAAATGTTATGTGCTGATTCTGTGCAAAAATCTAGTTATTAGTCAACAGGTTATTTCGGGCCGCAATAACACCACCAAAAGATGCTAGGTCTTTAATAATCATTGATTAAAAGCACAAAAAATGGTTTCATTCTCAATACTGCAGTTATTGCACCTAATACCTTCATGTGCTTACATTTGTCTTTAGTTGTAATTCAGAATGACAGGAAGGTTGGAGAGTTGAATACACAGATGTCATTGGATGGTACCCTTGTGTCCATAGTGTGTGTGAGATTAAGTTGCGATTACATGAACTTTAAAGAGAATCCACGATTTAACTTTCATGTTGGAGTTTCTAACAAACGTCTTATGAACTTTCAGGCTCAACAAGCTGACTATTGCTAAGAGCTACTTGGACTTTCACGTTATAAAGAAATGGAGTTCTGTTAGATCAAGTACAGAAAAGCAAGTATTCAAGCCATGTCAACGAGCTACATTATATGCCTTTTACTCTGTTTCGTTCTGTTGTTTCGCCTACGTTGTATTGCTGCTTCGTTGTTTCTGCCATATGCTGAAATGTGATAAGTGCTGTATGTAAAGAATTAAAAGACCAGTCATTTTGTTTATCAAACTGAACTTTGACAACGATAGCAAGCTTTAAGACAGTGACCAAATTGTCAGTATTTTTTTCTTTTTAACTAAAATGCAACGGCATCACAAGGCTCAGCACTGAAGACTGACTTTACACTTGATTGAAAGTAGTGCTTTCACATAAATGCTGTTCTGCTTACCGCTTGGGACTGGTTATCAGAACGAAATTGTTTACAGTTCCTTATCTCAAGCTTAAAATTGGGTTGATTTGATGCGGTGTCGGTTTCATAAACTTCTCTCGAAGCATATCTGATGTATATCGTTTCAGTCGCTTTCATTTAAATCTATGATTGAATATTTCTTTTCAGTTACTTCAACCTTAATATATCTGGTTGCCTGCCGTTTTACTTTCATATACTTTAATTAGTCTGAATTATGTTTTGTGATGGTTTCATTCTGATTTATTTTCTCTCTCTTCTTTTACAAGGAATTTTCTTATACTGTATTATATGATTTTACTCCCTAAACTAACAAATAAAGTTAGTTTCAGATTTATTCAAGTCATCTCTGTTGTATAAGGAATCAAAAGATTTTTTTTTATTTAAATGCAACCATTTTTCCCAGCTTTTTGTATCGCTGATGGCGTGATTAGATCATATTTCTTTTGGTTTGATGACACTGTTTTGTCAGTTGACTTTAGAACGAAGTGAAAGTTTGTTCTGCCTGTAAATATGTTTCTAAGGAAACAAGACGTTCCATAGGATGTCCTTCTTGTACAGACAGCCAAGATCTTGAGACAGAGCTTCTGAAGATCGGGACTGCAACTAGTCTCCTTCTGATTTGAAATCATTTCCCGAATTATTTCTGTTCGTTGTTTTAACCCGATCAGGATTCCCTGCGGTAGCAGTTACCAGAAATACTCATAAACTGTTCTACCAGTGACAGCCATATACAGTCATTGTCTCTGTCTTGAGTTGATTGCTTACTGCATTCCCCCAGTTCCTTGTGACCCTTCTGAGCTCTCCGAGATGTACAGTATTATTATCTCCCAAGCTCTGTCTGAATGCCTCTATATAACTTTCACAAGTTTGTGTCATGCCTTAATTTCCTCAAGCTCTGTCTTAGTGGCTTCGTTGTCTGTATAAAGATTCGTAATCTTAACTATCTCTTAATTATATCCTCATAGCTTCAAGAATTACTAGAATGATCTGTTTTAGAACAATGACATCTTAGTATAAATGTTGTCTTCTAGAATTCTGAATTAGTCTATTATTGCAAGTACTGTCATATCTAGTTTTAGCAATAAAAAAGAGCTTAGTTTCTTTTCTGCACATCGTTAAAATAAACTAATTACATAGACTATTTTACTATTAAAATTTACAATTAATGGCACAATTCGATACATTAGCCAATTCATAGCTTTAAATAGTCAATGCACAGTATAATAATGTCTGCATCTTCCTTATGATGTTGAATGTTGCTGTTCTTCAAGTATGTTCATTATTCTGACAATCATTTTACTCATTTCACCTTTCATCTACAGTTTACAGCCATTTCACTAGAAGGGATTTTAAAGCATTATCATATTTACCTTTACTTTATGATATCCATCATAATCATCTTTAGTTTTATTATTATTATTATTATATTATTATTATTATTATAATAATAATAATAATAATAATAATATTATTATTATTATTATTATTATTATTATTTGTGTACGCTGGAAACAGACCTTCCTTTCAAACAAGTTTTATTAAAAATAATGGCAGAATTCACAGAATTGATTTTGTACAATATTCTTTCAATTCTCCTTATGATTTTCCTTTCTGGCACGCTGGTATTATAAAGCAGCTGTCCGAAGTTCATCGTGCTGTAGGTCGTCAACGGAAATTTCGGGCGGGGCTGGTGTTATCAAAGCAAAACTGGTTATCAGGGACAGGCTGGGGTCGTCAACAGGTATACAGGTGGGTTTCGTAGGTCGGGAACGGCCGTAGTCGTCAGGGGTCTATCCGGTATTTCTTGTTATTTCTTCTTTTCTGGTTTTCAAGGCGTCTACATGTTTCGGCCACCTCGTTTGGCCATCTTCGGGACGGGATCGCTGAGTGCATGGTCTGTGTCAGATATATTCACGCTATTTATTGCATTCGGTTGGCTTGAAGAAACAGGTACCTCACTTTTCATTGGGCAATACCTGTGACGTCACGAGCGATGTCATCAGGGGCCCGTTGCTGGTTGGTCTGTCCTCTTCGTGGCGGAGCTCATCCTATAATTGGTGATGGTGAGGTCCCCTCGAAGGGCGTGCTACCAGGTCGTCCTCAGGGCGAGAGCTTGAGCTGCGATCACCCTCACAGGTTACTAGGGACGTCCTCAGGATGAGAGCTAATGCTTCTATCATCCTCAGGATCCCTCTGGTGCGATGGTCGTTGTGGGGCGGTGTCTGCTGCTCTCCTGACGGCGGTGGGGAGGAGGAAGGTCTCCTGTGTGATGTTCAAACTGGGCTTCTCCCTCCCGCATGTGCAGCGCTTCTAAGATTCGCAAACGACGTAGATCGGGTGCCTGGTCGATAACTCGAAGTTACCGACGATGTCGCTGCGTCGGATTTCTTTATTATGGGCAGTCCTTGCATGATTAAATACCGCTCCTTCCTGCGCGTGACAGGAGATCCTCTTGGAGAGGCGCATTGACGTCATCCCGATGTAAGTTCCGAGGCATCCTCGGATTGGGCACGTGTATCTGTAAATGACGTTCGTCCTCTTCAAGGGATCCTGCAACGGTGCGGGGTTTGGGGTTATTTTTCATAATAAGACTGCATGTTTTTTTACTTGTATAAAATATGATCAAGTTGATCTGCTTGTTGTTGTCGGTCGGGGAAAACGTGAGTCCTGATTATTTCCCGTAGGGCTCGCTCGTCTTCTTTATACCGCCGATGGAAGGTGCCCTTATAGAAAAAATAATTTTCTGCTGGGGGTCTGGGCGGGGTTCCTGTAGGTACCATTCTTCATGCTCTTCCTGAAGACGTTCTGGATGCTTCGGTTGGTGTGTCCGTTGTTTACTAGGACCTGGGCTGCACGTTCCATCTCCTTATGGGTGTCTGCCCATGTTGAAACAATGGGAAAGAGCTCTCCTGACGTAGGCGCTGATGGTGGTGTCCTTATAGCGTTCAGGGCATTCACTCTCGCCGTTCAGACACATTCCCAGGTTCGTGGGCTTCGTGTACCCGTGTAGCGAACGCACCCTCCTTCTGTTCAACCAGGACGTCAGGAAGGGAAGACGGCCATCACGGCTATATTCGATGGTAAATCGTAAACGGCTGTTGGTGTGGGAAGGCTTGAACGTATTTCCTCGATCTCCTCCCTCGTTCCTGCTTGGATGAAAGTGTCATCTATATATCTTACGTATATAGATGGCATTCCTAATGCTCCTAAAGACACGCTCCTCCACCATGCCCATGTTAAAAGTTCGCAAACAGGACCCCGAGGGGGGATCCCATTGCTACACCATCGATTTGTAAGTACATATGGCCATGGTGGTTAATGAAGGAGCCTTCTTGGTGCATATTTCCAGCAGAGAGCGAAGGGCGTGTTCGGGGATATTCAGCGGGTCGGTGGATGGGGTCTCTGTAGACACGTTCAAGGATCATGTTTTTCAATTTGAAATAAAAATGCAGAAAATAGAAAATTACTGAGAAAACAATAAAATAAAACTTAAAGACAATCCAGATGATAAGGCAACATTATCGTACAGGCAATTGTAATGGTCCAGGTATATTTTTTAGGGCTGTTGCCTTGTATAATAATGGCGCCCTATGAGGTAATGTTAGACTTGCGATCATCTTACGCTAAGTTGGTTGGTATTGCACTTCCATATTCAATGGAGTGTCTGGGGGTTTGTAGATCACTTACGAAGTCGGGATTATCTTCTTGTTTATGACGACGATGTGTTAAACTCATGATGATTCGGTGAGGAGGTTTTTGTAGAAAACACGAAGTATAAAAATTAAAAATATATATTCTTCTGAAGTTTTACATGGTGAAGATCAGGTATGATTGTACAAGTCTTCTAATAAACGATAGCTTGATCGCTTCTTGCCAATGATGATGGCTAATTCTTCTCTCTACATGATGAAAGCTTAGGTGAAAGAGGTACAGGTCTTCTAATGACGATAGCTAACTCTATTCTGCCTGTCTACCATCTCTGTTACAAGTTATGAGGAAACAGACAGTAGTTTCGAACATATGAACATACAATCAGATGACATAGTTGACATACGAACACACAATCAAAATGAGACACCGCTACAGATCACGTAGGCCGTTTTGAATTATAGGTCGCGGTAGTTGTCTCAAGCAGGGAGCTTGGACTAGAGTTTAAACAAATCAAAGAATGACTACAGGTGACGGCATGTTATCTTAGCCTACTTTTATTGTATACGTCATCTTTAGCGTCTCTAGTCTGACTCACATTCCTGCAAGCATCTGGTTGACCTCTTTAGTTTTAGTCTTTTATATATATGGACTAACATTCCATATTTTTTATTATGTAAACACTTACATTTAGCTCGGTCAGCTACCAAAACCAACTACTGAATATTACTCAAACTTGACTTGCATTTGACTTATAGGAGTGTGATACAGACACTATGTGAATATATATATATATATATATATATATATATATATATATATATATATATATATATTATATATATATATATATATATATAAATAAATAAAAGTTCATGGTGTACATGAATTGATTCAAGTAATAAATAAAACAATGATGTATTGGTAAATAATAGTGATACGTGATATATAATGATACACGTTTTTCACTTCATCTCATTAAGATACATAGCTACAGAAAATACTAATGTACTCTGACAATTGCATAGAATGAGATTAACATGATAAAAATCATATTTTAACTGATAAAAAATTTCATATATGCAATTGATAAAATTATTAATGTTAATGCTGATTGATTCGTTGATTTTTATGCTAAATGTTATATATCTGATTCATTAATCCATATACTAACTCATACATAACTGCAGATATTGGTAAGATTTAAAGGTAACAGACTGATTATAGGCTACCTGATTTGTTTATACATATGTATATGGATTCATATAATTATGAATAATATGTGGCACTTTAAATAGATTCCTATTGCGTACACCAAGATATATTTCGATTCTGTATTTATGATCATTTATATATAGATTCCTAGTGCGTACACGCAAAAAATATATTTCGAATCTGTTATTTATGATCAGTATATATATAGATATATGATCGAGGTTATACTATCATCATCATTTAACCAGCTTTCGAACAACTTTCGTCCAATTACACAGTTCCAGACAACCACCTATAGCCAAAATGAAACGGGCCAATTTCACAGGGTTAAAACAAGGGGAAAAATTTGCCTGGGCGGGTCCAACGTTCTATTTGCGCTCATACTTATTCTCTGAATCCTAAGCTACACGATTACGTTCGCAATGAATAAACTCATCCCAGCACGAGTCCTTCGCCAGCAAAGTAGAGTTGAATATCCTTCGGGTCGTAATTGTCGGAAGTATGTCCCTTTCGTAGTCGATTTCCGACAGCCGCAGAGCATTCCGCATTAAACGAGATTAACGACGAGATACGGTGTCGGTCGAAGAGTCCATGATGGTGCTTATTCCTTTCACATTGTAGGCGATTGTTACTTGACTGTAGTCGTCCGCAGCGACGAACGATTTTTTGAAGTTTGCGATGTGAAACTCTCGACTGCAGGATACTGTAACCAGGTTCCATTAATCAGCCTGCAAGTGAAATTATACTTGTCACAAGGGCAAAGTAAATTCAGACGACATCCAACCTACAGATGGAAGAGAGCCATTTAGAGCAGACGTAACCCACATGAATTCGCTGATATTTATGGAATTCAAAAGAGTCCGTTGTACAAACTTTTTTATCCATGGCATTAACAATGAGTGAACCTATCCAGGTCTATGAGGACTGTAAAAAAATATCCATAATTATAAAAAGAAAAAAAAATAGATATCATTACGATCTCAAAGAAAATTCGATATTACTGGTAGTAAGTTACTAGACAAAGAAGTGGAAAACGGAGCTATTTTGTAGATTGCCAGGCGACATAAGAGACAGAGAGAATATTAATCATGATTCTGTATTTCTCTATGCTAACTGAAATTAAGTTGTGATAAAATCTGATCCTATGTGCCCCTAACCAAAGTTTCAATATTCAATTTTCTCGCGCCGCATCCTCTGAGGTTAATTTAAAAACTTATTAATAGGTAGGAGATGCAACGAAAAAACCCACTATGTAACTAATTTCTAAATAAACTTTGGGTTTTTCAAGAAAATGTGACATTTTTCCCATGAATGTTTTACTTGAATTGTAATAGGCTAATGTTGCAAGTAAATATTTCATATACATATCTTGATACTTCTAAATGTCTATGAGGTTCAGAAAAAATTAATTCATTTTGTTGTTATAGAAATTCTATTTGCTTATTTTGTTATTAATTTTAAATGATTGCAACTCCTTAACTAAAGTTGCATTGCGCATACGGATAGACACGTCTGCCTTGCCCATGAGAAAGTTCGGGCTAAGCATTCCTTTTCTCCAGTCAATCTGCTTCGCAAGCAGAGACGAACACACGATGAAGCCAGCCTGTGTAAGCAGATTATTGAGGTTAAAAGGAACAAATGCCGATACGGCAATGATGACGTTCGTCATTTGGCAGGAGATTGCTCTCAGCCAGCTAAGAGTTACGTTACACTTGCTGTAATAAATACGACTTTAGTATTTTCAAATGATATTTTTTGTTTTAATTCTCCACCCGCATGAGAAGAATGTCTGAAAAAAAACAGTACCAAAATTGAACAATATATTAGTTTCATGTTGGAAATCTGCATAATTGTAATTATGTTAAATTAAATATTCCTTATTCAAACTAATGAAAAGGTTTCCATACAAATTCTATATATATTATTAGCCCTGTATAAGATTCATATAGGATTATTCCATAGATAACATTTTCACTTCTAGACTTCCTGACTTTAAAATCTCTTTTATTTTATTTTATTTATTTATTTATTTATTTATTATTATTATTTTTTTTTTTCATTGACTACGAATATAAATCACCGGGACAGACAATATGTCAGTAGGTTTTGATATGTGTTTGAACTTTTAGCTTATTTGTCATTACTAAAGCGTTAAGTTAGAGTTCAAATCTTTACGCATATATATTTGGATATTTAATTAACCTATGGTTACGTTTTGCTTATTGATTTTATCGTGATTCCTTTTATTATAATTTGTAACCCTTCCGACTTCTTACGGAGTGTATTATATGACTCCACTTGTATCCATATTTATTTTATTTTTTTATATTTATTTATTTATATATTTTTCTATATATATTTGATAAATTAATGGTTGGCTTGAATATGTGGAAAAGTGTTCTAGCGGCGTACCGTATAAGGCTACTTGCGGTATCAATTCTTTAGATACAAGATATGAATGATAAAGGTATTTAAAACCGTGAGAACCGCTATAATCCAGTTCGGATCCAATATCACGAGTTGTAACTCGTAAGACATTGACACTTCCTATTTAATTATCCGTTATTCTACCAAACCGATTGACTCTGGGTGATAAAATATATTATTGGTTTTCTTAAATGGATAGGAATTCACACAATGCGTTTATGGGAGATTATTATTGATTTACACCACCCGAGTCACATTAATCATGTGTGAATTCCATGTTTTACTGATTTAGCACTCATAAATATTCTAATGCACTCAATTGCGGTGTTTGTTTTAGTGCTATTACTTCTATATAAACGTGTCAAGGAACTATTAACACTAAGAAGTGTTCCCTCTGTCAGACTCGTAATTCTGTTAATAATTCTAAGTATATTTTTCCTTTCAAGGAATTGATTTGGCACAGGATAGGCCCCTAAACTGACAGGTGTCTTAGTGTATCCCTTGTTTTTCATGACACGTGTTACAATTAGTTATGTGCTTTTTATATCTGTAAGCATTGTAGGCCAGTAAAATAGTGATTTGGCTTTCTGTGACATAGTAGGGAACCCTGGATGACGGAATGCAACCAGTTTATGACGATTGGTATGAAAGAGATTATTACTACTACCTGGTCGTTAGTCACCTGCTGTGTTCTTCGGGTTTTCCTCGTCACGGACCTACATATAATATTACATTTGATTACATTATTCTGATACACATACTTTAAATATACTTTTGCTTAGGGGTTCTGCTCGAAGTGTTTATTGTTTTTGCTTAGTCGCTGGACCCTGTTTCCGTCCGAAGTGTTTATTGTTTGCTTATTGCTGCTGACTCGGTTTCCGTTCAAAGTGTTTATTGTTTTGGTTATGTCTGTTGACTCTTGCTTTGTTCAGTTTGTAACAGTTCTGCGCTCCAACCCAGATATTCAATGCTCGCGATCTCTTGGGTTAAGGAATTTTCTTGTTTAGATACGGTTTTAACAATAGGCACGGATGTTTCTATATCTTTTAGCCACAATTAATGGTTTCTTTGTGTATGGTGCGGGATTGCGGGATAATGCGTTAGCTATGATATTTGCTTTCCCAGGTAGATATCTTATCTTGGCTCCAAAGACCTGAATGATCATTTGTCACCGAGTTCTTTTTGGACTGTGATTAAAGCTTTTGAAAAACTCGGTAAAGGACTCATGTTCAGTAGGACTTTATCAGGATAGACATAGATTATGACTTAAAATGTACTAGAGAGTTAAAGATACCTAGCCCTTCCTTGCCTATTACTGCATTTTACTTTCAGAGGGCTTTAGTTTACGTGAATAAAAAGCTATAGGAAAGAACTGTTTATCATATTACTGAAGTAAGTACCCCTCTTACCCCTTGGTCTGAGGCGTCTGTTACACAATAAAAAAAAAAATTCCTTATTTAAATCATGGGATTTTTAAGTTAGGTGAGCTGCATTATTCCGCTTTTAAGATATCGAACGCCTGTTGATGCTTTTTAGACCATAATAAATCTACGCTCTTCTTCGTAAGATCTGTTAAAGGAGCTGTCATGATTGAAGAGTTACATATTTACATACGATTGTAATACCCACTACAGCGCAAAAGTGCTGTATCCCCCTTTTACGTTTAATAGGTACCGGAAAGTTATGATTAGCCGACACCTTACCATGGACTACTTTTAAGACCTTGACCAGACACATAAACCTAGATAAAACATGTTTTCGGTTGTTAAAAACTCACATTTAGTATATTTTACTCTGAGACTAGAGCTCTAGTTTATGTGAATGTACTTCTAAGGTATTAGAAAAGATTACAAGATCATCCATATAGGCATGTAGGTTATCCCCTAAAAGTCTCCAAACACTATATTGTAATTGGGGCGCAAACGTAAGCCGGAGGCATACGTAAAAATTGATAATGTCCTGAGTGTGCTGAAAACGGAGTATGCAGGTACATCATTAGGTAATGGTATCTGGTAAAAGCTTTTAAGTAAGTCCAAGCTGGTGAAAAAATTTATTCTAACCTAACAGAGATAAGATGTCGTCAGTACATGGCCACTGGAAACTATCGGGAGTCGTTTTCCTGTTTAAGCAACAGAAATCTACGCAGATACGCCAAGTCCAATTTTTTATGGCATGACGTTTGAGGGAAAAAATTATATGGGCTTATTTGATTCCTAATGGCTCCTATTACTAACATTTTTCAACTGCGTCATTTACCTCTATTTTTTGAAATTTCAGTGAGAGTCTATACGAAGGTACGTTATATAGCTTTATGTTTGTCCTTAGACCGTATTTTGTGTTAAATTACATCCGTTTTTTCTCCCAGAGATCACTCGCTAGTGGAGAAACTTCCTGGTATTCAGGTAAAAGATAAAAAAAAATTCTGCTGAATCACCTCTGCTTGAATGACTTACGGATATTACTTTAGATAGATTATCAGAGAGATTCATCTACGACTGGTTGGGCGTTATTAAAAATTAGCAACAATAAAAAATGCGAGATTTATAACTTCCGTATCCACGATATGTATACGTTTGTGGATCACTAGATTTAACTTGTTGCTGCTAGTCAACCGTGTCTAGGGGCTTTGTTCGCGGAAATCGTATATTTCAGAGTGTCGGAAGGATTCAAATTTCATTTCCCAGCAAAGTCTTTTTACACGCACTAAGACATTCGAGGGTGCATTGCTTCTTGAGATTTTGCGTGCAAAGTGCGACTGCGGTTGTGGGAGTATTCTGTTGGGTCATTTGAACAATGTTACGATTTATGAGACAAATGATTTGTTCTTTTATATAAGTTATTATTTGATTAACTGTCTCATTTTTGTTCAAACGGGTTTTAATATGTTTGAAGGTTTATAGGATATTCCTTTGATAAAACACGCCTTATTTTGCAGGATGTAAGATAATATTTTGTATACCCTAGATGGATCTTACAATTACACTAGATACAGATCAATGTTTTTTATAACTAGATAGAGGTATCTGTAAGCGCTCGCTTATCCGGACTTCTCATTAGGGAAGTTCGAACAACAGACGGTGAGTCCGTAAATACAGGATATTACGTGTACTAAATAATAAAACAAGATATTCTAATTTTACGGCGCGTACAGTCGGGCTTTATCCACCACTACTTATAATAACTTACGTATTATTAAAAAAAAAACGATAACCTGCTCTGATTACTTGATACTGTCGTGTGATGCATAGGGAAATTCCTTTTAATTTTTTCCAACATCGCTTTTCCCACTCTGCTAGAGTCGCTTAGTGTGTGGAATTTGCTATGCTTTGAACACTTCGGCAGATTCTAACTGACCTTGACCGCTTGACTGGTGACACAGTAACCGAGTTTGCTTGTTTGATTCTGAAAGGGCTACTGTTTCTCTTTTTTGTAATAATTAGGATCCTTCTCTTTATTACCATTGGCAACGTATTGTGTGTTTTAGCATTATGTTGCTGGTTACGTATAAAGCAATGAATGACGAACTATTAGGAACTGAGCGATTACTATTAAGACAAGTATCTCTACTGCATTCAATATTAACTGTTTGTACTTCATTCTTTGCTAAAATTTGAAATAGTGAGGGATCCTGGTCAGCGCATTTAGCCTAATGTAAGTTTTTTTAAGACATGTTATTCCTTGCAATCCAGCCATATTTTTAAAGTTAAGTTGAGTCATTGAGGTTCGATATTTTATATAACTCAAAAAACTCAAGGCTAAAACTGCGATCGGGACTTTGCAAAGGAGCATTTATTGTCATGACCCGAAATAGTGTTACCTCTAATTTATATAGATTTGTACGGGTGTTCCACTTGTTTTTTGTGTGTTTTGCTAATCACTACGGTGCTTAACGACCCTATCCATGCATCTGTATAAATACAGACGTCCACTGCGTAAACGCATATTCACTGTTTAATTTGATTTGTTACGTAAGGGATTATAATCACCCAAAATGATAAAGTTAACATAGTATATGATTATGATATTTCAGTAGAACTTCTGGAAACAGACACTCAAAGATAAAAACTCGCAGTAGCGAAATCTCAATGATGTAGATAATTTCTGTAAAAAAGTAAGATTAAGAATGTCTCGTAACTTCAGCCACAGGAATAACGAAATTCGACCTGCAAAGGAAACACTCAAAGTTACTCAAATGAATAAAAAATTGTACTTAGCTTGCTTTTGTGGGAAGTCACGTTGTTCCGATAAACGACACACGGCCTTGGTCCTCCTTCTCTATTTAGCAGATGACCCGGTTTGGCTTCAGTTTCCCCCGTGCGCGTTGTTTCGATGATTCGAGCCCTTGAAAGATCCGATGCTGCAGACGCGTTCGGTTTGTTTCTTGAAGTGCCGGAAACGCTCACTAACGATGTTTTCTTGAATGATTCTAATGAGAGACGAAGCTTGCGTTGCCGTAGGAAAAGGACACGTCGGGTTTGTTTCTTGAAGTTATTCACTAAACGATGATACTAGGTTGCTGAAGAATCTGCTGCTTTCATCGTCGTTGAAGAGTTCTTATATGATACTTCATTATCTGATTTTTCTTCGGAGAAGTTGTAGAGTCCTTCTGGTACGCTTGCCACCACTTTTAGGGCTGTTGCCTTGTATAATAAGGCGCCCTATGAGGTAATGTTAGACTTGCGATAATCTTACGCTAAGTCGGTTGGTATTGCACTTCCATATTCAATGGAGTGTCGGGGTTTGTAGAATCACTTACGAAGTCGGGATTATCTTCTTGTTTGTTTATGACGACGATGTGTTAAACTCATGATGATTCGGTGAGGAGGTTCTTGTAGAAAACACGAAGTATAAAATATATATATTCTTCTGAAGTTTTACATGGTGAAGATCAGGTATGATTGTACAAGTCTTCTAATAACGATAGCTTGATCGCTTCTGCCAATGATGATGGCTAATTCTTCTCTCTACATGATAAAGCTTAGGTAAAGAGGTACAGGTCTTTCTAATGACGATAGCTAACTCTATTCTGCCTGTCTACCATCTCTGTTACAAGTTATGAAGGAACAGACAGTAGTTCGAACATATGAAAACATACAATCAGATGACATAGTTACATACGAACACACAATCAAAATGAGACACGCTACAGATCACGTAGGCCGTTTGAATTATAGGTCGCGG
>NC_087203.1:96905991-96915695 GCF_015104395.2 Macrobrachium nipponense
TGATGATGGAGGGTGAATGAATAAGCCAAGGAAAAGGAACTGAACGAGAGAATTGCAGCCTTGCGAGACACATCCAGTGCCAGAGAGAGCAGCAGGTGAACTTGGACAGGATAATTCTTCAGCTGCAACAAGAGGACCGACCACTCGAAGTTGAGACGTTGTTTTCTGGAGAACGATCAAGAGAAGAGGGAAAAACAGCAGCTCGAAGACAAGATCCTGAAGACAGAAGAAAAGCAGCAGCTGATAGACAAGACAAAGGAATTTACGGCAGAGAAACGATGCTCTATGTGACTGTGTAGTTGGCAGAGGCAACTAAAGACCGCAGAAGCGGCGCGGATGGCGAGGCTCATCCAGGAAGAAAACGACGCGACCGAAAAGCGCGAATCCGGCAGGAAAGACGTCGATGTGAGGTTCCAGCGCCTGCAGAATTCGCTGGAGACGAAGTCTGGTGGTGTACAGGCCGAACTGAAGGACCAGCTGGAAGATGAGGTTCGACAGATGCGAGGAGCGAAGGAGAAATTGGTTTGCAAGCTCAAGAACCTGCAGGGGAATTACAGATGCCTGGAGAAGTGCAGGAGCAGCTATCCATCTTCAAGGAATGGCACGATCCAGTCTAAGCTGGACTCACGAAGACGGATCAGATTTGAAAAATTAGAGAATGTATATTGTATGGAAAATTTTGTTAATTTAAATAAATAAAGTTTATTTACAAAAATGGCAATTTCATTTACACAATAATTCTTTACAGTAATATTTATTATATACATAATAATACGAGTTTAACTCGAGTTTAAAGGACTTCCTTCATAAATCTATCTTTTACAATTGATTTTAGTTTGTGACCATAAATGGATCTTAGGAATCATCTGCAATAGTTTATTTTAGCTTTGAGAAAACTAAAGGTTACTATTTCATGAAAGTTTTTAACTGTACTGTATGGACAGTTTGATGTTTATTTGTAATAAGTTTGCTTTGTTAATTGATGAAGGAAAAGAGAGGTGGAGGGAAATAGATATGTCAAATGTTTCTTAAGATTTTGTTTTATTGATTCTGAAAGACAAAGAAAAATGAGGGATTATAAAATAGTTAAGGAAAATGAGAGGATTGGTGGAGGGCCAGGAGATGGAGCATAGGATTCAGGGAAGATTGGTGGAGTGCCAGGTGAAGGAGCAAATGATTCAGAGAAGAATAGTGGAGTGCCAAAAGTAGGCGCAGAGGATTGAGAGAAGCCCCAGGAGAATTGAAAGGATTCAGTGGCATATTCTGGTTCTAAGACTAACCACAGTGTCTCTGTTTGCAAGGACGGCGGGCCAGGCCCGCCGAGCCAGCCCGATACGGGCGGGTGGGCGGGCCAGGAGGTCTGCCGAGCTGGCCTGGTGCGGGCAGGCGGGCGGGCCAGAAGGTCTGCCAAAGCAGGCCCGGTGCAGGCAGGCGGGCGGGCCGGAAGGTCTGCCAAGCAGGCCCTGGTGCGGGACAGGCGGGCGGGCCAACAGGTCTACCTAAGCAGGCCCGGTGCAGGCAGCGGGCGGGCCGGAAGGTCTGCCAAGCAGGCCTGGTGCTGCGGGCAGGCGGGCGGGCCGAAAGGTCTGCCAAAGCAGGCCCGGCGCAGGCAGGCGGGCGGGCCGGAAGGTCTGCCAAGCAGGCCTGGTGCTGCGGGCAGGCGGGCGGGCCGAAAGGTCTGCCAAAGCAGGCCCGGCGCAGGCCGGCGGGCGGGCCGAAGGTCTGCCAAGCAGGCCTGGTGGCTGCGGCAGGCGGGCGCCGAAAGGTCTGCCAAAGCAGGCCGGCGCAGGCAGGCGGGCGGGCCGGAAGGTCTGCCAAGCAGGCCTGGTGCTGCGGGCAGGCGGGCGGGCCGAAAGGTCTGCCAAAGCAGGCCCGGCGCAGGCAGGCGGGCGGGCCGGAAGGTCTGCCAAGCAGGCCTGGTGCTGCGGGCAGGCGGGCGGGACCGAAAGGTCTGCCAAAGCAGGCCGGCGCAGGCGGGCAGGGCGGGCCGGAAGGTCTGCCAAGCAGGCCTGGTGCTCGCGGGCGGCGGGTGGGCCGAACCAGTTCTGCCAAAGCAGCCCGGCGCAGGCCGGCGGGCGGGCCGGAAGGTCTGCCAAGCAGGCCTGGTGCTGCGGGCAGGCGGGCGGGCCGAAAGGTCTGCCAAAGCAGGCCCGGCGCAGGCCGGCGGGCGGGCCGGAAGGTCTGCCAAGCAGGCCTGGTGCTGCGGCAGGCGGGCGGGCCGAAAGGTCTGCCAAAGCAGGCCCGGCGCAGGCCGGCGGGCGGGCCGGAAGGTCTGCCAAGCAGGCCTGGTGCTGCGGGCAGGCGGGCGGGCCGAAAGGTCTGCCAAAGCAGGCCCGGCGCAGGCCGGCGGGTGGGCCGGAAGGTCTGCCAAGCAGGCCTGGTGCTGCGGGCAGGCGGCGGGCCGCCAAAGGTCTGCCAAAGCAGGCCCGGCGCAGGAAGGCGGGCGGGCCGGAAGGTCGCCAAGCAGGCCTGGTGCTGCGGGCAGGCGGGCGGGCCGAAAGGTCTGCCAAAGCAGGCCCGGCGCAGGCCGGCGGGCGGGCCGGAAGGTCTGCCAAGCAGGCCTGGTGCTGCGGGCAGGCGGGCGGGCCGAAAGGTCTGCCAAAGCAGGCCCGGCGCAGGCCGGCGGGCGGGCCGGAAGGTCTGCCAAGCAGGCCTGGTGCTGCGGGCAGGCGGGCGGGCCGAAAGGTCTGCCAAAGCAGGCCCGGCGCAGGCCGGCGGGCGGGCCGAAAGGTCTGCCAAAGGCGGGCCCGGCGCCAGGAAGCTGGCGGGCAGGGCCGGAAGGTCTAAATACCAAGCAGGGCTGGTGCTGTAGGGCAGGCGGGCGGGCCGAAAGGTCTGCCAAAGCAGGCCCGGCGCAGGCAGGCGGGCGGGCCGGAAGGTCTGCCAAGCAGGCCTGGTGCTGCGGCAGGCGGGCGGCCGAAGGTCCCTGCCAAAGCAGGCCCGGCGCAGGCAGGCGGGCGGGCCGGTAGGTCTGCCAAGCAGGCCTTGGGTGCTGCGGGCAGGCGGGGCGCGCAGTTTGGCCCGGCCGGCAGGCAAGGCGCGGGCCTGAAGTCCTGGCAGGGCAAAGGCCTGCCAAAGCATGGCGGGCAGGCGGCAAGGTGGCCCGGAAAGGTTCTGCCAAGCAGGCCTGGTGCTTTGCGGCAGGCGGGCGGGCGCCAAAGGATCTGCACGGGCAAAAGGGCCTGGCAGGCCTGGCGGGCAGCAGGCGGGAGGGCCGAAAGGTCCTGCCAAAAGCAGGGCCCGGAAAGTCAGGCAGCAGGCGGGCGGGGGCCGGAAGGCTGCCAAGCAGGCCGGGCGCTGCGGGCAGGCGGGCGGGCCGAAAGGTCTGCCAAAGCAGGCCCGGCGCAGGCAGGCGGGTGCCGGAAGGTCTGCCAACAGCCTGGCGCTGCGGGGCAAGGCGGGCGGGCCGAAAGGTTCTTGCCAAAGCAGGCCCGCGCAGGCGGCGGGTCGGCCGGAAAGGGTCGCCAAGCAGGCCTGGGCTGCGCAAGGGGGCGGGCCGAAAGGTCTGCCAAAGCGGCCCGGCGCAGCGGGGGCGGGCGGGCCGGAAAGGTCTGCCAAGCAGGCCCTGGTTCTGCGGGCAGGCGGGCGGGCCGAAAGGTCTGCCAAAGCAAGGTCCCGGCGCAAGGCAGGCTGGCCGCCGGAGGGGGGGGGGGTCTAGGCCAAAGCCAAAGGCTGGGCGCGGCAGGCGGGCGGGCCGAAAGGTCTGCCAAAGTCAGGCCCTGGGGCGCAGGCAGGCGGTCGGTGGGCGGGCGGAAGGTCCTGCCAACAGGCCTGGTGCTCGGCGGCCAGCCGGGAGGCCGAAAAAGGTCTGCCAAAGCCCAGGGCCGGCGCAGGCAGCGCGGGCGTGCGGAAGGTCTGCCAAAGAGGCCTGGTGCTGCGGGGCAGGCGGGCGGGCCGAAAGGTCTGCCAAAGCAGGCCCGGCGCAGGCAGGCGGGGGGACGGAAGGGTCTGGCCAAGCAAAGGCCTGCGTGGCTGCGGGCAGGCGGGCGGGCCGAAAGGTCGCCAAAGAGGCCCGGCGCCGGCAGGGGGCGGGCCGGAAGGTTCTGCCAAGCAGGCCTGGTGGGCCCTGGCATGGCAGGCGGGCGGGCCGAAAAGGTTCTGGCCAAAGGGCAACAAGGGCCCGGGCCCGAGGCAAGGATCGGTGTGGGCGGGCCGGAAGGTCCGCCAAGCAGGCCTGGTGGCTTGCGGCAGGCGGGCGGGCAGAAAGAGGGTTTTTATGGGCCCAAAGAGGCCCGGGCATACAGGCAGGGCCGGGGCGGGCGGGCCGGAAGGTCTGCCAAGCAGGCCTGGGTGATCGCGGGGCCAAAGGCGGGCGGGCCGAAAGTCTCCCGCCAAAGCAGGCCCCCGGCGCAGGGCCAGGCGGGTGGCGGGCCTTAAGGTCTGCCAAGCAGGCCTGGTGCTGCGGGCAGGCGGGCGGGCCGAAAGGTCTGCCAAAAGCAGGCAGGCGGCGCAGGCAGGCGGGCGGGCTGGAAGGTCTGCCAAGCAGGCCTGGTGCTGCGGGCAGGGGGGCGGGCCGAAAGGTCTGCCAAAGCAGGCCCGGCGCAGGCAGGCGGGCGGGCCGGAAGGTCTATGCCAAGCAGGCCTGGTGCTGCGGGCAGGCAGGGGGGCGGGCGTAAATGTCTGCCAAAGCAGGCCCCGGCGCAGGCAGGCTGGCGGGCCGGAAGGTCTGCCAAGCAGGCCTGGTGCTGCGGGCTGGCAGGCAGGCCGAAAGGTCTGTTCCAAAGCAGGCCCGGCACAGGCAGGCCGGCTTGCCTGAAGGTCTGCCAAGCAGCGGGCGGGGGGCCGAAAGATCTGCCAAAGAAGGGCCCGGCGCAGGCAGGCCTCGCGGGCCGGAAGGTCTGCCAAGCAGGCCTGGTGCTGCGGGCAGGCGGGCGGGCTGAAAGGTCTGCCAAAGCAGGCCCGGCGCAGGCAGGCCGGCAGGCCAGGAAGGTCTGCCAAGGAGGCCTGGTGCTGCGGGCAGGCGGGCGGGCCGAAGAAAGGTTCTGCCAAAGCAGGCCGGCCCGGCGCAGGCACGCCGGCGGGCCGGAAGGTCTGCCAAGGCATGGCCTGGTGCTGCGGGCAGGCGGGCGGGCTGAAAGGTCTGCCAAAGCAGTCCCGCCGCAGGCAGGCCAGAGGGCCGTAAGGTCCTGCCAAGCAGGCCTGGTGCTGCGGGCAGGCAGGCGGCCGAAAGGTCTGCCAAAGCAGGCCCGGCGACAGGCAGGCAGGCGGGCCGGAAGGTCTGCCTAAGCAGTCCTGGTGCTCCGAACGACCGGAAAAAGGGCGGGCCGAAAGGTCTCCGACAGGGGAGGGGGCGGGCCGAAAGGTCTGCCAAAAGCAGGTCCTGCGCAGGGAGGCCGGTGGGCCGGAAGGTCTGCCAAGCAGGCCTGGTGCGGGCAGGCGGGCGGGCCGAAAGGTCTGTCAAGCAGGCCTGGCGCAGGCGGGCTGGCGGGCCGGGGAAGGTCTGCCAAGCATGGCCTGGTGCGGGCAGGAGGGCGGGCCGAAAGTTCTGCCAAAGCAGGCCTGGCGCAGGCAGGAGGCGTGCGGGCCGGAAGGTCTGCCAAGCAGGCCTGTTGCGGCCAGGCGGGTCAGCCGAAAAGTCTACCAAAGAAGGCCCTGGCGGCAGGCGGCGGTGCACCGGAAGGTCTGCCAAAGCAGGCCCAGTGCAGGCAGGCGGGCGGGCAGGCAGGCCGATAGGGGCGGGTGGGCGAGCCAGGAGATCTGCCGAGCCGGCCTGGTGCGTGCCGGCGGACAGGCCGGAAGGTCTGCCAAGCAGGCCTTGTTGCGGGCAGGTGGGCGGGCCAAAAGGTGTGCCTAAGCAGGTCCGGTGCATGCAGGTGGACAGGCCGGAAGGTCTGCCAAGCAGCCTGGTGCGGGGAGGCGGGCGGGACAGGTCTGCCAAAGCAGGCCCGGTGCAGGTAGGTGGGCGGGCCGGAAGGTCTGCCAAGCAGGCCTGGTGCGGGGAGGCGGGCGGGGACAGGTCTGCCAAAGCATGCCCGGTGCAGGTAGGTGGGCGGCCGGTAGGTCTGCAAGCAGGCCTGGTGCGGGCAGGCGGGCGGGCCAAAAGGTATGCCAAAGCAGGCCCGGCGCAGGCAGGCCGGAGGGACCGAAAGGTTGCCAAAGCAGGCCCGGCGCAGGGCAGGGCTGGAGGGCCGGAAGGTCCTGCCCAAGCAAGCCTGGTGCTGCGGCAGGCGGCGGGCCGAAATGTCTGCCAAAAGCAGGCCAACCCGGCGCAGGCAGGCCGGCGGGCCGGAAAGGTCTGCCCAAAGCAGGCCTGGTGCTCCGGACAGGTGGCGGGCGGGCCGAAAGGTCTGCCAAAGCAGGTCCTGCGCAGGCAGGCCGCGGGCCGAAGGTCTGCCAAGCCGTCAGGCCTGATGCTCCGGACAGGCGGGCGGGCCGAAAGGTCTGCCAAAGCAGGCCCAGCGCAGGCAGGCCGGTGGGCCGGAAGGTCTGCCAAGCAGGCCTGGTGCGGGCAGGCGGGCGGGCCGAAAGGTCTGCCAAAGCAGGCCCGGTGCAGGCAGGCGGGCGGGCCGGAAGGTCTGCCAAGCAGGCCTGGTGCGGGCAGGCGGGCGGGCTGCAAGGTCTACCAAAGAAAGCCCGGGGCATGGGGGGGGGCAGGCTTGGCGGAGGGCGGAGCTGGAAGGTCTGCCAAAGCAGGCCCAGTGCAGGCAGGCCGGCGGGCAGGCAGGCCGATAGGGGCGGGTGGGCGAGCCAGGAGATCTGCCGAGCCGGCCTGGTGCGGGCAGGCGGACAGGTCGGAAGGTCTGCCAAGCAGGCCTGGTGCGCGGAGGCGGGCGGGACAGGTCTGCCAAAGCAGGCCCAGTGCAGGTAGGTGGGCGGGCCGGAAGGTCTGCCAAGCAGCCTGGTGCGGGCTGGCGGGCGGGCCGGAAGGTCAGCCAAGCAGACCTTGTGCGGGCAGGCGGGCGGCCAGAAGGTCTGCCAAAGCAGGCCTGGTGCAGGCAGGCGGGCGGGCCGGAAGGTCTGCCAAGCAGGCCTGGTGCGGGCAGGTGGGCAGGCCAGAAGGTCTGCTAAGCAGGCCTGGTGCAGGCAGGCGGGCGGGCCGCAAGGTCTGCCAAGCAGGCCTGGTGCGGGCAGGCGGGCGGGCTGCAAGGTCTGCAAAGCAGGCCTGGTGCGGGCAGGCGGGCGGGCTGCAAGGTCTGCCAAGCGGGCCTGTTGCTGCGTGCAGGCGGGCGGGCCGAAAGGTTTGCCAAAGCCGGCCCGGCGCAGGCAGGAGGGCGGGCCGGAAGGTCTGCCAAGCAGGCCTGGTGCTGCGGGCAGGCGGGCGGGCCGAAAGGTCTGCCAAAGCAGGCCCGGCGCAGGCCGGCGGCGGCCGGAAGGTCTGCCAAGCAGGCCTGGTGCTGCGGGCAGGCGGGCGGGCCGAAAGGTCTGCCAAAGCAGGCCCGGCGCAGGCAGGCGGGCGGGCCGGAAGGTCTGCCAAGCAGGCCTGGTGCTGCGGGCAGGCGGGCGGGCCGAAAGGTCTGCCAAAGCAGCCCGGCGCAGGCAGGCCGGAGGGCCGGTAAGTGGGCCGGTTGGTAAGGTCTGCCAAGCAGGCCTGGTGCTGCGCAGGCGCGGGCGGCCGAAAGGTCTGCCAAAGCAGGCCCGGCGCAGGCAGGCCGACGGGCCGAAGGTCTGGGCCAAGCAGGCCTGGTGCTGCGGGCAGCGGCGTTGGGGCCGAAGGTCTGCCAAAAGCAGGTGGCCCGCCCAGGCAGGCCGGCGGGGCCGGAATGGTTCCGCCCCACAGCAATGTCCTGGTGCTCGGACAGGCGGGCGGGCCCGAAAGGTCTGCCAAAGCAGGTCCTGCGCAGGGAGGCCGGCGGGGCCGGAAGGTCTGCCAAGCAGGCCTGGTGGGCAGGCAGGCGGGCGGGGGCCGAAAAAGGTCTGCCAAAGTAGGCCCGGCGCAGGCCGGGTCTGCAAGCAGGCCTGGTGCGGGCAGGAGGGCGGGCCGAAAGGTCTGCAAAGCAGGCCTGGGCAGGCAGGCGGCGGGGCCGGAGGTTTCTGCCAAGCAGGGCCTGGTGCCGGACAGGCGGGTCGGCCGAAACCTACCAAACGAAGGCCCGGGGGCAGGGCAGGAGGGCGGGCGGGCCAAAAGGCCTGCCAAAGCAGGCCCGGTTTGAGGCAGGGCCGGGGCGGGGCCGGAAGGTCTTATCAAGCAGGCCGATAGGGTTAATGGCCAAGCAGGCCTGGTGCTTTCGGCCTGCCAAGCAGCCTGGTGCGGGCAGGCGGGCGGGCCAAAAGGTCTGCCTAAAGCAGGCCCGTGCAGGCAATCGGGCGGGCCGGAAGGTCCCTACCAACCAAGCAGGCCTGGTGCTGCGGGTAGGCGGGCGGGCCGAAAGGGTCTGCCAAAGCAGGAGGCCGGCGCAGGCAGCCGGCGGGCCGAAAGGTCTGCCAAAGCAGGCCCGGCGCAGGCAGGCCAGCGGGCCGGAAGGTCTGCCAAGCAAGCCTGGTGCTGCGGGCAGGCGGGCGGGCCGAAATGTCCTGCCAAAGCAGGCCCGGCGCAGGCAGGCTGGCGGGCCGGAAGGGTCTGCCAAGCAGGCCTGGTGCTCCGGACAGGCGGGCGGGGAGCCCGAAAGGTCTGCCAAAACAGGGTCCTGCGCAGGCAGGCGGCGGGGCGGAAGGTCTGCCAAGCAGGCCTGGTGCTGCGGGCAGGCGGGCAGGCCGAAAAGGTCTGCCAAAGCAGGCCTGGCGCAGGGCCAGGCCGGCGGGCCGGAAGGTCTTCCAAGCAGGGCCTGGTGGGCGGGCGGCGGCGGGCAAAAGGTCTGGCCAAGCAGGCCCT
This sequence comes from Macrobrachium nipponense, assembly GCF_015104395.2. Classification (NCBI taxonomy): domain Eukaryota; kingdom Metazoa; phylum Arthropoda; class Malacostraca; order Decapoda; family Palaemonidae; genus Macrobrachium; species Macrobrachium nipponense. The sequence goes on from NC_087203.1 coordinate 96,914,741, forward strand.
GGGCAGGCAGGAAAGGGCGGGCGGGCCGGAAGGTCTGCCAAGCAGGCCTGGTGCGGGCAGGCGGGCGGCCGAAACGGTCTACCAAAGAAGGCCCGGCAGGCAGGCGGGATGGCTGGAAGGTCTGCCAAAGCAGGCCCAGTGCAGGCAGCCGGCGGGCAGGCAGGCGATAGGGGCGGGTGGGCAAGCCAGGAGATCTGCCGAGCCGGCCTGGTTCGGGCAGGCGGACAGGCCGGAAGGTCTGCCAAGCAGGCCTGGTGCGGGGAGGCGGGCGGGACAAGGTCTGCCAAAGCAGGCCCAGTGCAGGTAGGTGGGCGGGCCGGAAGGTCTGCCAAGCAGGCCTGGTGCGGGCTGGCGGGCGGGCCGGAAAGTCTGCCAAGCAGACTGGTGCGGGCAGGCGCGCGGGCCAGAAGGCCTGCCAAAGCAGGCCCGGTGCAGGCAGGCTGGCGGGCCGGAAGGTCTGCCAAGTAGGCCTGGTGCGGCACAAGGCAGGGCGGGCGGGCCAGAAGGTCTTCCAGGCGGGCGGGACCAGAAGGTCTTCCAGGCGGCGGGCCAGAAGTTAATTAAATTTGAATGCAAATGAAAACGCAGAAAAATGTGGAAAATACCAAAATTGCAAAAAGTATTTATCACACACGAATATAAAAATAAAAAGAAACACTTCAATAAGAAAATGAATAAATGCATAAAACATAAAAATCACTTCAAATGAAACAAACACAAAACACAGAAATTTGCAATGTGTAAAAATGTAAATAGTTTCTCTCAAACCATTGTAACTATTAGTTATTAGTTCTCTAAACCATCACAACCATTAGTTATTAGTTTCTTCACCAAACCATCATAACCATTAGATATTAGTTCTCTAAACCATCGTAACCATCAGTTATTAGTTGCAACTAATAAAAATATATACACTTTACCTTCTTGGTATACCAATTTTCTTTCTTTGCTGCAG
>NC_087203.1:96916195-96943049 GCF_015104395.2 Macrobrachium nipponense
CGTCATCGCCTCCAGTTCCTGCTCTGATCAAGACTCACAGGTGATTTTTATAAGGAAATGTTAATGAGAATTTTATCTATAAAATGGATTTTTTTTTTTTTTACAGAAGACCGTAGATGAGTCCATTTTAATTACTGATTACAGATTTGCTCTTATTGGAAGTACCAATTTAACAAAGATGTCAAATGGAAAAAAAAATATTGGATGATTTTATTTTTCGGCATAGTTGCTGGGTCGTATTTTAGCCTTTCTGAAACCTTCAGACATTTTACCAGACCTTAGCAGTCTTGAATTAATGCTGTTTATGATACTAGGGTCAGGCGAAGGGATCAAAAGTAAATTACTTGCTTTAAGTACTTTGGATATTATGAAAACTGAGAACACATTTAAATTTAGATAATCATTTCAATCAGTGAACCATTAAAAATTCTCATTGATAGCTCAAGTAGTTACTAGATAAAAAAAAATAGCAGACTCATATTGATACTGATGTAAATGCTAAATTTAATATTCACTCTGTTTCTTAAAACATAATCTTTTTGCTTTTTAAATCTCACCAGTCTTTAATACATATTTTTTTTATAAATATATGAGTAATCAATGAAAATCTGAACTGCCATATATATTTACAATCCTGAAAAAAATAGCCATAGTGTATGAGTTCTTAATACTGTTCACCATGTTTCATTTTCTATACGAGAAATAATTGATTTTCTATACGAGAAATAATTGAAAATCTGAAATACCATTTCTCTGTTAAGAAGTCCCACCAAATTCCTTGGTTAACTCATTTATGCAAAGAATTTCTAAATCCTTCATTGGGATTAAATAGATGGAAATATGTATTCGCATGAATTTTGTTCACCACCAGGTGCGAGTTTTTTCGACGTTCCCGAATACCTCCAGGGGCTGAGCCTCCTGGTTCGCAGAGCAGTTTAGTTCCTTTAACAGGCAGAGGGAATCCGAAGGCCCAGAGGAAAAAATCAACGAGTGTTACTCCTGTGCTCCCTGAAATCCCGACCTCGAGGCCGCCATCAAAGCCTCCCTCGCCGAGGAGCTCGCCTTCGGAGGGCGGCAGTCTTAGTGAGAGGCCCAGCAGTTCTACTTTACAACCTCCGGCGGGTAAACAATTCCTGAATTTTTCATTGCATATTTTAAAGGGTGGGTTTTAGTTTGGTTGTTATACATTTTGCTCTTAGTCTGTTATAACTTTATTCATAAGTACTTTTTTATGGGTAAATAAATATTTAAGATTTTCTCCATTGTAACTTTCGTTGTCATTTCATGGTTTTCTGACTTATATTCATGAACCGTAGCTCGGAAACTTAATTTATTTGTTAGGATCAAAATTTTTTTTACGTATTTTTCCATCTGACGATAGGTAAAGGGATTTAGATACATTTTGGAGTTGTTTCTAATGGATTTCTTTCTTCCAGTGCTAGTGGGTAAAATGTATTATTGGAAGTTCTGAGTTTACTGTTCAGTAACTAGATACCATCTGAACTTTTGGAATCAGTGCTGTTGTGGAATTTCCTCCCACTTGTGTGTGTAGAAACCTCTTGGATAACTTTTATAATCGATGGCTGTATTGGCCATCTTTTTCTATTAGATATTTTAAAACCCTCTCACAGACTATAATCAAGTGAGCATAAGGCACCATAAACAATCCACTAATTCCTAATTATTTGGTTAATTATTTGATATCTAACAAAGGAAATAAATACTGCTCCAAAATATTGAAATTGTATGTGAAGCTAAAATTTTGTTTTATAATTGTTAAGAGTAATAGCACTGGAGTCAATATTATAAATAGTAATAACTAAGAGTAATAATACTGGAGTCAATATCAGTAGTATCGATGATAAGCTGAGATTGAGATGACGAAAAATAATAAAAGTATTATTCTAGTTCGAAGTTGATGGTGATTAGAATTATGAGGAGATTAATTCTAGCAATAAGAATTGCTATTGCTAGTGATGGCAGCTTGCATCTCTTTTTAAATTCTCCAAATTCTCAGGATCTGCTCCAAACTGCACATACTGCTTTCATACATGCTGTTTTTTAAAGGTCACTGACCCTTCCCTGCATGCAGTAGACTACTAATTTCGTAAGGCAGTTTTACTCATTATAGTTTTTCTTGTTACCATCAGATTAAGATAATATGCATTACTTTGAAAATGAGTCATTTTGTCTAATACCATGCAAAGGACCTTCAACTTGAGGATAAGTAATGGAGGATCGAACATTAGATTACAGTAATCACGTCCTAGTAAGAGTAAGATGCTCTTAATATTTGACGAACATAAGATGAATGGTTGAATTGGCTATCCTGTAAGGCAGAAATTACAAGGGTTATAGTTACGGAAAGTAGTAGAGAGTTTGAATTTTAAAGACTGAATTTGATATCTGATTATGCAGTGATTGTATGAAGTGAAAATGATTAAGGATATTCTCTTAAGGTAGATATGGAACCATGCAGTTGAAGTTATACTGAATATTACGAGATTGCTTTGGGGACTAGAAAAAGTGTAAAGGAATGTGATATAATGGCCTAATATCGTCAGTCCAGACTAAAAATTCAATTTGTTTATTGTTTATTTTTTCTTTTACTCATTTACTTTTGTGTGGTTGCTGAAAATTATCTATCGTTAAATCATTAGATTGAGCTTAGATATATTTTATCAAGGTATTTGCCCTAAGTTAGCAACTTTTGCCAAGGAGTCTATTTCCATTAGTGAGTCGTCAAAGTATGTTTTGTTCTTAGCCTTAATCTCCCTGTCAGGTGGCTTAAAAGTGGAGGGTCTCAACGGGTCGGACAGTAGTGGAGCAGGTTCTCCTCACTCTCGGCCGCCCACGCCCAGAAGACTGCCGCCCATGACGCCCACAAAGAGTGACGGCAGTCCTAGGTCGTCCTTAGCGACCCTAGTATTTCGCTCTTCCTCTCCTCCCGTACCTGCTGTTGCCAAAAGACTGTCAGCTCAGTTGCGGTCTGCTAAAAGTGCAGAAGAACCCAGTAAGTGTGAGATCAAGAAAACTCCATCTATTATTATTATTATTATTATTATTATTATTATTATTATTATTATTATTATTATTATTATTAAGATAAATACTATTCATCTGGAACAAGCCTAAAGGGTCCTTTGACTTGAAATTCAAGCTTCCTAAGAATATGTTCACTTGAAGGAAGTGACAGAAGATAACAGGAAATACAGAAAGAAGAGATCTGTTATTAGAAAGAAAAACGAGACATTAATTAAATGGTTATAAAAATAAGTAGAAATATAAATGAATTGTGAAAATACAATGGTAGTAGGGTAGTGAGTCCATAAGTAAATAAGTAAATTTGGTAAGTTCATTCATTCATGGTAAATTCATAAGTACACTGAATCCCTTAGTTCTCTGATGACCTTGACTTACAAGAGCTTGCAACACAATACTTTTACATAAGTAATTCCTTTGCCTCACGCAGGCGTTGTAGATAAAGTTAACACCTGCCTAGAGACGCCGGGGTCGCCTCGCGTAGCTTCTTCTCCAGGGGCATCTCCTGCATCTGCAACGACGTCAGGTATGTAGGATATCGAAGAAGAGTGGCAAAACTGAACTAGAGATGTAGGACAGCCAGGGAAGTATAGGGAGTCGAGAACAGATGGGTAAATCGCATACATTAGATAACGATATCAGCCTAAGATAAGCAGACAGCTATAAAGTTCAGGTCATGTATGTGCACACCACAGGGAAACAGTATTTTGTTGGCAGTGCTGAATAACCTCATACATCCCAGTTCTTGGTTTTTGGCCTAAACTATATACAGTATTCCATTTCCCATACATATTCCAGTATTTTTTTGGAAAACGCATATTAAGCTGAGGCAGAAGGAGCACTCGAGAAGTATTTTGAAATTAGGTGACACTATGCCAAAGTAAACTGCTGTTTTGAAGAAGCGTAGCTAGGACAAGTTGGAATGTAGGAAAGCAATAATCTTTCATAAGTGGCTGAGGAGGCTGTTTTTCTGAAAAACATTGTGTCAACATAACATTTCCCAGATGTTTATAATGCCAATGAAAACGCATCTTTTACTATATCCCTTAAAAATAATGCTAAATTAATTACCTTTAGATACAATATGAACATTATTTTTCAACTAATCCCCGTTGCCTACTAAACATCTGGTAATTTAAGACTGTTTTTGATGTAGCAGTTCATCCAGCTTTATGTTAATTACAATTTACATAAACCTGAGTGAATTACAGAGAGGGAGAATTGGTCTCTTCATTTCCGGTCATTAACATAAGTCAGAGTGAATTACAGAGAGAGAGAGAGAGAGAGAGAGAGAGAGAGAGAGAGAGAGAGAGAATTGGTCCGTAAATTTTTTCTTTATATACTATACCTTGATATTTCAGTTCACAAAAGTGAGCATGTTTTGAAATTTATTACTAATTTGTAAAATTGCTAATTGATGATAGTCATTATTTTCTGATTTTTTATATGACCTTGCTAAATTCTACGAAGTAGAAACATACACACTTGGTTTGCAGTAGAGAACAATCCCGACACCACATACATCTGAAACACAGTGTTACCCGATTTAATAGCATAATATTTACTGTAATGAACATGTGAATAGAATTTCCTTGAGGAGATTATAACTGACAGCAATTCCACCCCCCCTTCACAGTGGAGGTGGAAAGAGAGGCCGACATCGCCTGGTCCACGTGAAGCAAACGTCAGAGGGTAGATAGTGGTAGTAGAAAAGTAGATCGATCGTAGATTTGCCCCAGTAGATGAATACGAGACCCGGCATATAACTCAGTGAAGGGACGATGCCATAAAAAAATCATTTATTTTGTTTTATTTGTGAATGATACCTAGATAGAAACGGCTGGATATCATTGTTCATTGAGCTTCGTTTTGGTTTCTTATTTTTGTTGTCGTTTTGTTATGTTAATGTTGTTGTTGTTGTTGTTGTTGTTGGCTCAGATGTCTTTCTTGTCATACTGGGAGGGAAGGAAAAATGTTATGTGCTGATTCTGTGCCAAAATCTAGTTATTAGTCAACAGGATATTTCGGGCCGCAATAACACCACCATAAGATGCTAGGTCTTTAATAATTCATTGATTAGAAGCACACAAATGGTTTCATTCTCAATATTGCAGTTATTGCACCTAATACCTTCACGTGCTTACATTTGTCTTTAGTTGTAATTCAGAATGACAGGAAGGTTGGAGAGTTGAATGCATAGATGTCATTGGATGGTACCCTGGTGTCCATAGTGTGTGAGATTAGGTTGCGATTACATGAATTTAAGAGAATCCACGATTTAACTTTCATGTTGGAGTTTCTAACAACGTCTTATGAACTTCAGGCTCAACAAGCTGACTATTGCTAAGAGCTACTTGGACTTTCACGTTTTAAGAAATGGAGTTCTGTTAGATCAAGTACAAAAAAGCAAGTATTCAAGCCATGTCAACGAGCTACATTATATGCCTTTTTCTCTATTTCGTTCGGTTGTTTCGCCTAAGTGTATTGGTGCTTTTCGTTCATATAAGTATTTAGGAGAGAACCTTGTTCGTTGTTTCTGCCATATGCTGAAATGTGATAAGTGCTGTATTGTAAAGAATTATTGGACTTTGACAACGATAGCAATCTTTAAGACAGTGACCAAATTGTCAGTATTTTTTCTTTTTTACTAAAATGCAACGGCATCACAAGGCTCAGCACTGAAGACTGACTTTACACTTGATTGAAAGTAGTGCTTTCACATAAATGCTGTTCTGCTTACCGCTTGGGACTGGTTATCAGAACGAAATTGTGTACAGTTCCTTATCTCAAGCTTTAAATTGGGTTGATTTGATGCGCTGTCGGTTTCATAAACTTCTCTCGAAGCATATCTGATGTAATATCGTTTCAGTTGCTTTTATTTAAACCTAATGATTGAATATTTCTTTTCAGTTACTTCAACCTTAATATATCTGGTTGCCTGCCGTTTTACTTACATATACTTTAATTAGTCTGAATTATGTTTTGTGATGGTTCATTCTGATTTATTTTCTCTCTCTTCTTTACAAGGCATTTGCTTATACTGTATTAATATGATTTTACTCCCTAACAAACAAATAAAGTTAGATTCAGATTTATTCAAGTCATCTCTGTTGTATAAGGAATCAAAAGATTTTTTTTATTTAAATGCAACCATTTTTCCCCAGCTTTTTGTATCGCTGATGGCGTGATTAGATCATATTTCTTTTGGTTTGATGACACTGAGTTTTGTCAGTTGACTTTAGAACGAAGTGAAAGTTTGTTCTTCCTGTAAATATGGTTCTAAGGAAACAAGACGTTCCATAGGGATGTCCTTCTTGTACAGACAGCCAAGATTCTTGAAGACAGAGCTTCTGAAGATCGGGACTGCAACTAGTCTCCATCTGATTTGAAATCATTTCCCGAAATATTTCTGTTCGTTGTTTTAACCCGATTCAGGATTCCTTGCGGTAGCAGTTAACCAGAAAGACTCGTGAAAATACTCATAAACTGTTCTTACAGGTGACAGCCATAATACAGTAATTGTCTCTGTCTTGAGTTGATTGCTTACTGCATTCCCCCAGTTCCTTGTGACCCTCCTGAGCTCTGCCTATATGTACAATATTATTATCTCCCAAGCTCTGTCTGAATGCCTCTATATAACTTTCACAAGTTTGTGTTCATGCCTTAATTTCCTCAAGCTCTGTCTTAGTGGCTTCGTGTCTGTATAAAGATTCGTAATCTTAACCATCTCTTAATTATATCCTCATAGCTTCAAGAATTACTAGAATGATCTGTTTTAGAACAATGACATCTTAGTATAAATGTTGTCTTCTGAGAAGTCTGAATTAGCCTATTATTGCAAGTACTGTCTTATCTAGTTTTAGCAATAAAAGAGCTTAGTTCTTTTTCTGCACATCATTAAAAATAACTAATTACATAGACTATTTTAACTATTAAAATTTCAATTAATGCCATTCGATACATTAGCAAATTCATAGCTTTAAATAGTCAATATGACAGTATATAATAATGTCTCTGCATCTTCCTTATGATGTTGAATGTTGCTGTTCTTCAAATATGTTCATTATTCTGACAAACATTTTACTCATTTCACCTTTCATCTACAGTTTATAGCCATTTCACTAGAAGGGATTTTAAAGCATTATCATATTTACCTTTACTTTATGATATCCATCATAATCATCTTTATTTTATTATTATTATATTATTATTATTATTATTATTATTATTATTATTATTATTATTATTATTATTATTATTATTATTATTTTATTAAAAGTAATGGCTACTTCAGCAGCGTTACACTTGTAGAGATTAGGCTAATTCAGACTTCTCAGAAGACAACATTTATACTAAGATGTCATTGTTCTAAAACAGATCATTCTAGTAATTCTTGAAGCTATGAGGATATCCCGAGGATGTCTGGCAGCTCCAGACGAAAGCTCGCTTTAAGAGAGAGAGAGAGAGAGAGAGAGAGAGAGAGAGAGAGAGAGAGAGAGAGAGAGAGAGAGAGAGAGAGAAAATCGTTAATGACTTTGATGACTATGGTATCATAGTTTATCTGTAAAATTCAAATATATACGCCTATTTTGACCCTGTATTTTACCATGACCTCTATAGGCGCTCTACTAGCCTGTTTAAGTAGCACTGAAAAAGCCGCTATTCGCAAAATAGAGAAGAATCTCTACAAGTGTAACGCTGCTGAAGTAGCCATTACTTTAATAAAGTATGCTTGAGAGAGGGTCTGCTTCCTAAGTATATTATTATTATTATTATTATTATTATTATTATTATTATTATTATTATTATTATTATTATCCAGGAAATAAATCCTCACTACAGGAAAGTTTCATAAGGAACTTTATTTGAAGCATGGCTTTATTTCACTTTGTGTTGATTTGTATTGTACGCTCTCTTAATTTCAGTATCCTGCGCTAGTTCTCTATGTTTTAAACGGTTAGAAGCAATATGAAGGCCTTATTTAAGCTTATGTCAAAAGTATTACCTTGAAAAACACAAAACATTTGTTTTACTGGTAAGGGCTATGTTTTAGTTGTAACTACTGCCGGGGATTTTAACTTTTTGCAAAGGACTAAAATTCTTGTATTTTCCAGTGAACATTTGAATAAAATGCCAGTCACAAAGAACTGGATTCGTGTCAAGGCACATGAAATTTACGAGCTCTTTGTCATTATTTAACTATAGGTAAGGTAATGGACTAATGATGCCTTCCTTGTCATATTAGCTTGACCTCACAAGGTCACTCATCCGGGGATGTAAACTTTTCTGTTCGGAAAGTCAAAAAGAGGAGCAAGTCTTGTTCCACGATTCTTCTTTTGGAGGCTAGAGTTAATTACCCTTGAATTGAATACATTATGACTAGCTGGAATTTCTATCTAGAATGTTTTTTTATACATAAATTTTATTCATTCTTAACCACTGTCAATGAAATTTGTCTGCCTACTTGTTTTTAATTAGTCTTACATTTTATTTTAATTTTATCTGATCTTTTTGTTCATGTCCTAATTTTATCATTTTAATAGAACTTTAAAGCAGTATTCACTTTTCATTTCATCCGATTTTTGGTCATATTCAAATTTTGTTATCTTGATAGGACTTCAAAGGGGTACTTATTTTTCGTATTATTTGATCATTTTGTTCATTTCCAAATTTTCTCATTTTTATAGAACTCAGCTGATTTTACGCTCATTATCACAATTATCATTTCATGCGACATTATCATTTTATTTAATCTTATTTACTGTGATCTTGATCATTTATCCCATTTCAAAGGTTGGTTACATTGTTAACATTAGCTACTTTGCTCATCTATCACATTCACAATCATTACTAGTATATTGTCATCACCATCCTGCTATTCATAGTCATTTTCTTCGTATCATATTATTATTTACTATTTAAAGTCAGTGCAATAACGAGTATTTTCTGCTTTGGCGTTGTAGGCATATCGTCTCGGCCCGGAAGTGCAACCTCCGGGCACGAGGAAGACGTCCGGACAGTAAGCGTGACCTCCTCAGGTTACGAGTCTGGCAGGAGGTCTTCAGGAGAACCTCGATCCCTTTCAGAGCCTCTCGTTTCTCCCGACAAATGGGTCATTTTAAAGTCTCTCTTCTCTTCGCCAAGTAAGTACTATATACATGCTTTCTGCAAATGCTGGTGCGTGTATGTGCGTGTTACATTTTTTCTACATGTTTTTTAATATTGTAAAGGTCATCATATGAAAAGTCAGTGCTGTAGTGTTGTTAATAGATCAGGTAGTATGAGCACAGTAGTAGTAATAGAAAAGGGAATGAAAGGAGAGAATTGGAAGTAAAATTCCGAAATTTCTCAAATATATGCATTCAGTTCAGTTATGCTTGGAGAACAAAACAAATACAGCAATTCTTCAATATACTATAGAATAATCACTGATGTATGTATTACTATCCAGCCGAAAAGATTATTAAAAGTGGAAGTGACTAATCTCGTCCTTTTTTCACTTTATTCAGAACTTGTGGAGGCGCCATCAGGAGCTATCCCAACAGCCAGATTCGGACGGCTCATGCTGACAGAACGCGGCCACACCGGTGACTACCAAAAATTTCCCCCAATCTCCGGCACTGACTGAGGAGGAGGAACCAGCGGAAACAGAAGGAGCTATAACCGATCCTTCATCAAAAAGACTTCCACCTGTTGTGTCCTTCCAGACACATACTAAATTTATTCCTTTGCCATCTTTCCCTGGTCATCACCAATCAGAACCTACTGAAAAACCATCGTCTTTGGACTTTGAATATCCAATCCCTCCTCGTCTGTCTTCGTCTCAGGAGTCTGTTTTATCCCAAGAGTCCCTCAATGAATAGGCTCAGTCTGACCCCACCATGTCCCAAGACTCCCTAGAGCAGCAGTCAAATGTTGCTACTTCGCCGGAACCCAGAGACGATCAATCAGACTCCTCTTCCTCTCCCTCCATCTCCCCCTCCATAATATCCTAGTGTCCTTCATCCTCCCCAGACTCTAGGAATTCTAAGCTAAGGAATTTCCATCATTCCTAATAATTTTTTCACCGGTGTGGCCACTTTCAGATCCATCTCTGCTTTTAGCCAGTTGGACAATAACTCATTCTACAGTTACTGCATTTTTAATAGCTGTTTAAAGTCTCATCTTTTACAGTTTAAAAACAATGTTCTGGTAATTCTCATTATTTCTTTTGTGGGAATATCACAGACTCCCAAGATGTTGGGAAAGAAGTTATGCTGAAAGCTCACAAATTTCTGGCATCAGATTTAGTTGATCATAAGTGACCTCTCAGACAATAACCATTACATTAAAGGTTTTCTGCTTGATTGAAAAAGAGCATGTGAGAAATATTTTACAGTATTATTCTAGATGAATATAATTATATCATAATTGATAATGATTGCCTTGCTTTACCTAATGTTGCCACACACACACAAATAAAGGCCAAATTAGGTTAAGATTTATGGACCTTCATTCGTTGGGGTCCCCCCCCCCCCCAAAGATTGGGAATGCTGTTCCCAGTAGAGCCTGAGAGAATAAGGTTATGTTCCTTTGTAAGTTATGCAGCACGGTAACAGCTTAGCCACTGGTAAGTTTGCCACTAAGGATCACAAAGATAATTTATCTAGCTGAAATTACATTGGACTAAATACAGTACGTAAAATTAAAGTCAATGAAAGCTGATATTTCAGTTTTTCCCGTTGATTCTGCTGACGAGGAAATTACCAATTTTAAGCTGTTGCTGTGCCTTTCTTGAATATAGACAATTTCCCACAAGCCCCATGCCGTGAGGCACCCTGTGCGTAATTTATTCCATATTACCACCAGGGTTGCTTATATACTTCCCCCATATAGATGCGTTGATTCAAAGAGCAGTACGTAACTGGAACGAAACTATTACTAGTTCTTACTTTCCGTAATAACTGAGACGGTGTCATTTATTCTTATGCTCTGCCCTTGGACCAATAGCAGCGTCTCTGCCGCCTCTCTTGCCAAGCAGTCGAATGTGTATGTTCTGGACCTTTTGAAAATCATGTTTATTTTAGATTTAAATATACTGTGCTTCATTTTCAAAGAAATGTTCTGCTACATTTCAAAACAATATTGTAATGTATGCAAGCATATCGATCTTTTTCAAGAAAATTCCCATAGTAGTGCTTTCTTATATAGTAAATTTCATAGCTAAATATTGTGTATTCAAAGGATTAGTTTAAGCATTATGAGAATGTATTTCTGTAGCCTTCTCACATATTGGCATATGCTAGATTCGTAGAGTTCTGCTTTGTAATTGATTTCTGCTTTTAATTATTCAAATGATGAAGAACAGTGGATATGTATCATGACTTCATTAAACACTGGAAATAGTTTATTGTTAAAGTAACTTGGAAATCAAAAAGCGAGTTTTTGTGAAAATGCTTAGCCTACTGTGTTTTCTATCCAATGGTGTATGGTTTGTATATTGTAAAAACGGGTGAATAAGTATTGTAATGATATATAAATTCCATGTACAATAGCTGTGAATGTGTAAAAAAAAGATAAGTAAAACTGTAAAGAAGGAGAGGTTGGGTTTGAGACACTCATGTGCGTATGTAAATAGGCCCCACATGTAAATTGTCAGAAAATGAACAATTCCATGGATCATCAATAATCTCTTGGCTACTTTGCAATTAGAGCACTTCCTCCTCTATGGTTAAACATAGACTTGTTTTCCTCTTAGTTGTATTTTCAAATTTAAAAAATTTCATAAAGGTAATGTAGGAAACTACTTTTATACCTTGCAAATATCTGAGTTCGAATCCCTTAATTCCTCGGATATGGTAAATATATAATCATGATATTTGTCATTTCTGTTTGGAGAAGGAAAACATTTGCCTGAGAAGGGAATTGTAAAGATTCTTCATAATGATTAAATTAGAATCATCTCTATATTATCATACAAAAAATGCATATTTGAATCTACTGCGTATTGCATTCAAGACTTTCAAAATTCGTGACGTTGTATAACAGCATTAAGTCTTAAAGAAATAACAAAGCAAAATTCAATAGATAACTTGTAATAAAATCAAATACACTTTATGGGTTCTGTAAGGGACTTTTTAACTAAAAATGGAAAACTGAAAACAAGGCATTCAACGATAAATGTCCACACATCTATAATTTACAGTAAAAGTCTAGTCATTAGTTTAAGTTACATAAAATTGAAAAATAGCCAAGAGCGATGATTCATTGTAAAATGAAGATGACAACCCAAAATGTCTATTTTTGTAATGTATTTAGTAAAGTCGATCTCGAAAGGATTTCGTTTTTGTGACCTGCAGAAAATTTACCTCCTTGATTACTGTTTCATACCTTTTACTATTTTGCTAGTTCTCTCTCCTCTCTCTCTCTCTCTCTCTCTCTCTCTCTCTTCTCTCTCTCTCTCTCTCTCTATTGTTTAGGGGTTAGCAGACAAAAATGAGGAGACGGAGAGGTAGGTCTGTACGTATTTGTATTATGTGTAATGTGGGTCTCCTTGCCAATGTTATTCACAGTTCAAAATTAGATTGCTTCACATTCTTGAAGCATGTTTATCGTGTTCAGTACTCCCTTAGTACCATAACCTGACAACAGAAACAATATCCTTAATTTGATGATAAGGTTCATCAATAAATAGCTTTATACGGTAGACATATCTATTGAATAGATATATCTATTGAATAGATATGCATCATTTATGGAAATCAGGAACAGTTAAAATAAATTCTAATGCTTGACTAAGGATCACTTTGATTCTACGCTTAAATAAAGGATTGAAAGTTTGACCCAATTGTTCTTAGACCATTTCAGAACTGCACATCATCTGGCTGAAAAATTCTGATATTTACGACCAAAGAAAATGAAAATTATCGAATTTGCTAATGGGAAGACTAAGATATTGTTTGCAATATAAACCTTAGTCATTCATAAAATGAATAACAAGGTCTGGTCGTTTGTTTAGCCAAAGAACATTTTCCAATATAATATCAACTGCTGTTGCTAACATCAAGGTTTATCAGCCTTGGGTCACGATGACAAAAGATGCGAACATGGCAACTCTACCATAGTCTCGCTCTGCGTAAGCGCAGAGTTGGTTCTTCATGCGTTGTATTTGTGTTTGGTAAGTGCTACCTAATACAGTTCATGTGTTTGCGTTAGAGAAGTACTTCCGGCAAAGCAACTAATGCTTTAGAGGCATTCTGTTTTGTGTATTCAAGGGCATTCATCACTTGCTGCGGAGTATTCATAGATTTTGTGAATAATGTTCCAGAGGCAAACACCTGTTGTTTGTAAAGCAGAGAAAGGTCAGCATGCTAACATTGAAGTCGAAGGCTTATATTGCTTTGGCTAGTGAATAAGATAAATGTCAAGTTGACAGCTAAACGTAAATAGTAAAAGTTGCATGTAGGATAATAATTTTGTTTGATGGCAAAAATCCTTGAAATGGCGCTAACACAATCGTTTTAATATGCCCCTAGGATAGAGAGAAAGGGAGTAGGGATCTTTGTTTGTAACCTCATCACTAAAAGTGTGTATCATCTTTATATCTGAAGTGCCATACTTTGTATTTATACCCATTGGTATAAATACAAATAATGAGAGAACTTTTTTTACAGGTTATTCGTAGGAGGAGTAGACACATTGGACGCATGTCTCCTTCCAGGGGAGTTTGAATTTTTATTTTGACCACGAAAATAGTCGTGATGGCAGTGATTTTAGAGAAATGATAGAAATCTTATAGTTTGTTATTCAAATTAAGAGGCGAGCAATACATAACCATCTAGTATCTGCTATTCCAGTAACCATTGGAGCTCTCTCTCTCTCTCTCTCTCTCTCTCTCTCTCTCTCCTCTCTCAGTAGAGAGGTTTATTAATGTCTTAAACATATGCAGTAAACCTTATGACGCTATGATATTTTACCAACGCGAAAAAAATCATTGCTGTTTGCTTAAATTACAGGCTTTATAGAATGAAGAATATGCAACTTGTCTTTTGTTGTTCACGATTGAAATCCGTATCCATCGTTAATGGCCTGAAATTTATGTATTTAGGATCAGGTTGTTGGCTAAATGTTAATTTAGATTAGGCTGACTTAAGGACCACAAACCTAACCTTAACCCTTTCCGGTCTTGGGGCGGCTGGGAGCAGCCATCAATCCCTCTCATACTGGGTATTGATGGCTGCTCACAGCAGCCCAACCCAAAACCGTAAATATCTTTATAAAAACTTGATATAGCGTTCCCTAAACTTAACCAATCCAAAGACTGTTTTCTGTGCTTGATATCTATATATTAAAGAAAATCTAATTCCCCAAATTCAGTCCATAATCTACCTCCGAAAATAATTTTCAAAACTACGCCAAAAACTCGGCTTCTTTCCGGCGAGACTACCTCATTTCTTCTCCCACGCCTCAGTGGTGTGGTTGGTATGGTGTTGGCGTCCCACCTCGGTGGTCGCGGGTTCGATTCTCGGCCATTCTATTGAGGAGTGAGAGATGTGGTTGGTATGGTGTTCTCGGCCATTCCATTGAGGAGTGAGAGATGTGTATTTCTGGTGATAGAAATTCACTGTCGACGTGGTTCGGAAGTCACGTAAAGCCGTTGGTCCCGTTGCTGAATAACCACGGGTTCCATGCAACGTAAAAACACCATACAAACAAACAAACAATACCTCATTTCTCCCACGAGTTTCCCAGGTGAAAGTCGCCTCTCGCTACTTCTAATTGGCTTCATTTCCTCACGTGTTTGTAACACTGTCACCAAGTCGCCCTACATCCCTAAATTTGATTTAATAGGTAACTGGTACTCTTCCCTGAGATCCAATGTATAATTTTTTGACTGAGGAACAACATTTTCACTGTAATCCGTATTCCTAGAAGGAAAAGAAAGTCCGTCAGTCACCATCCGATAAGGTAGCTGCGTTCATTCACATGATGAAGTCGAGAGCATCTTCTCTCCGGAAATCAGAATGATGCCAGTTAGTAAATTACCAAAGAATTATTTCTAATTTTACAGAAGTAAATCCTTTATGAAGGCTCACACACACATATATAGTAGTGTTTTTCAATTTGAAATAAAAATGCAGAAAATAGAAAATTACTGAGAAAACCATAAAATAAAACTTAAAGACAATCCAGATGATAAGGCACATTATCGTACAGGCGATTATAATGGTCCAGTATATTTACAACTAGTATGTGAATCCATATACCCCACACCCTACATACCACCCGGCGATCAACTTTCTTGATAGACGATGTAAATATGAGAGAGAGAGAGAGAAGAGAGAGAGAGAGGAGAGAGAGAGAGAAGATGTCACCCTGTGAAGTTTATGCACGCATTATAATATATTATATATATATATATATATATATATATATATATATATATATATATTATATATATATATATATATATAATATAATATATATATATATATATATATATATATATTAATATATATATATATATATCTATTATATATATATATATATATATAATATATTATATATATATATATATATATATATATATATATATATATATATATATATATATATATATATATATATATATATATATATACGTATGTATGCATATGTGGTATGTATGTGTGCTTTGCTTTGCTTTAGCCCAGGACCCACTGGCTTTCCTTAATACCTACTTCTATGTTTATCGGTCTTCTTGAAGGGTTCACCCACTGACTAATTATATATGAGTAATTGCAACTTGTCCTGTATAACTAAATATGCTTCACTGATAACGTGTGTACAGACACGTAATATTTACAAATTTCACGGAAATTATGTATATAATTAAGTCTTTATTATAAATTATGTAAGTTAAGCATATTTATATAATAGTTATTTTGTCAAAGGAAAGATGTGAGTATAAAATCAGTGTATCTACTGGTAAATGTCTTCATGTCCATCTTCAACACGTAGAGAGAATTCATTAGTAATACAGGCGGAGACATTTTCTGACCATATCAGGAACACACACATACACACACACACACACACATATCAGTCTTTTCTAAGTTTTTGCCCATATAATCTGAAATATTGGAATAGCATGACAAATTGCTATTTTTATAATAACGAAGTTATTATGAACAAGGGAAGCAACATCTCATCCGATTCGTTTCTTGACGAAAATGAGTGTCATCTTGCGAAGAGATGCACACTCCTCTTCATTTTCATTTATTTCATTTTTACAATCGAATTATTTAATCCATTGCCGACTAGAATGATTTTCATTTTTTATTTTCATAATTTATAAAAGATATAACCGAAAAATAGTATACAACATAAAAGTCACACAAAAGTCTGGAAATAATACTGCTATATTTTATTATTGACTCCTCAAAATGAATAACTGAATTTTTCTACTCTGATGCGTCATTCAATCCATTTCGCCTAGTCTCTCTCTATGCCTTGACCGTGGCCTAAAGATACCTACATATTCACTTTCCCTCTTACATACGTAGGAGGAAACACAAAAACAGACACACGTGCATATATATATATATATATATATATATATATATATATATATATATATATATATATATATATATGTATATATATATATATATATATATATATATATATATATATATATATATATATATATATATATACATACATGTGTGCGCGAGCGCGCGTGCCAGGCGTTTAAGAGAGAAGTTTAGGTACAGAAGAACTTCTAACGTGATTGATATAATTTGTAACTCACATTCATTTCTATGAGATGCAAAAGGCAAAATTAAAAGAGCGACTTACAGATGGATAAATGTAACCTTATAAATACATGTACTGTATAGTATTATACTTGATTAATTCGTTTTACATGCAATTAAGCCTGGGAGATGTTGTAGTGAGTCAGCAAGTGTGAAAGCACCTCTTCAGAAAGTCGGCATCCAAATTCCAGATTGGATTATAAAGGTTCTTTTTGAACACAAGGAGTTCCCCATTCCTAATCAGCGTCACCATTCCCAAGACTCCTGCTGTCATTTTCCTCGTAGTCTTGAGCCCTCCAGACTCTTCGCGGCTATCGATAGTTTTAGTTCACAACCCATGAACATTTCATTTGCATGCTTCTTCATTTCCTTATGTTCAAAAAAATTATCAACCATTCGGTTAATATAATATATCTATCTATTATGATATATATATATATATATATCATAGTATATGTATATATATATATATATATATATATAGATATATATATATACTATATATATATACATAATGTATATATTATACTATATTTATATATATATATTATATATATATCTATATATATATATACTATATATATACACACGTCAACACATACACACACACACACACACACATATATAGATTATATATATATATATAGATATATATATAAATATATATATATATATATATATATATATTATATTTTAATATATATCTATATATATATATATATCTATTTTATATATCTATATCATATTATATATATCTATATATAATCTTATATATATAATAGATATATATAGATATCCTATATATATATATATACTATATCTATATATATTCGCTATATCATATATATATATGATATATATATTATATCTATAGATAAATATAATTATATATATATTATAAATATATATATATATATATAGATCTATATATATATATATATATATATATATAATATATTATAGTCTATATATAATATATATAATATATATCATATATATATATATATATATATAGACTAGATATATATATATATATATATATATAATCTATATAGATATATATATATATATATATAGATATATCTATTATATATATATCATTATATACTATATATATAATATAATATATATAGATATATATATTATATCTCTATAATCTATATATATATATACATATATACATATATATATTGTGTGTGTGATCTAGTACTGTTGTGTTGTTCGTGATTAAGTAGGCCTTATGTCTGAAGGCGCTCTTGCTCTTAGAGCAGCCCGTAGTTCTAGTGCGTATGTGGTTGGGTGAGTGAATGGGCGGGAGTATGAATATGCTTAAACGTGCGTAGCTTCAGGCATAGGGACAGGTTGAAATTCATAGCATACGTTTGCACAACGTTGTAAGTTGTATACGCAAGGTCAATCCCCACCCAAATGCTTCAGAAAAAATCAATCAATTTATTGGACCTATATGAACACGTAACCGAATGTAAACCCTCAATGTAATTAATAGTTACACTATGTACAAAAGTTATATAATATAATGAACATAATTAACCAACCCTTAAGTGACTAAGCATTACAAATATAAATAACCTAACAAAACGTCAACCCCACAACCCATATTCCCTTCTTAGAGCTGTTGTAAATTGGATACAGGATATTATTGCATTTTACTTCTTGCTTGACAAAGAATGTGACACGGAAGAAACGGACAGTAGCTACTGGAGTAAAGAGAAACCATGCCCCAAATATGTGTCTTTATATAGCCATCTATCTGCACACACACACACACACACACACACACACACACACACACACACACACTACATATATATATATATATATATATATATAAGTATATATCGATATATATATATATATATATATATATATATATATATATATAATATACATAAATACATACATACATACATACATGTGCTCTCAAATATAGACAGCGCGGAAATTGAAAAATCTAGATCGAGGAAAGTTAAAAATAAATAATTATCATCACAGTCTATATTTTTATGTTGCTGTTAGATGAAGGAGGCTGGGGCCTAAGTTAATTGCAAATAATGAAATTGAGAACGACGGTATTAATTATCTTTAGTTGAGTTTACTCACCAAAAGAAAACTATGGGTTAGCGAGCTCCCGAAATAATACTAACAGGAGTCACTCACCAAAGAAAACTGTAGGTAATGGGTTACTGAAAACGTAGGTAATGTTCCACTAAAGAAAAACCGTAGGTAGTGAATTACTTTAAGAAGTAAAACTGTTGGTAGAGAGTTACTCTTGGGAGGAAAGCTTAGGTAGTGAGTTACTCAGAAGGAAAACTATAGGTATAAGGACACATGCCAAAGAAAAACTGTACTGTATGCAGTAAGCTATTTACGAAAGAAAAACTGTGGACTCCTACTGGAGTGAGTCGCTGAAGAAAATTGTAAGTACTGAATTACTCACAGAGTAAAGTGTGGAATTTTGGGATAAGTCGGTATAAAAACGAAACGATGATTTAAATCTGAAAGCTTCAAGTCCACAGAGCGTGAATTGATGTGAGGTTAATTATATTATACTAACTGGTCCTTGGATGTGGAGAAGGCGGGAGATTAACCACTGTATTTGATGGTTAATATGTAACTCCCGAATAAGAAATTAACGTGGTCTTGAAACATATTCGTTTCATTACTCAAGAGAGAGAGAGAGAGAGAGAAGAGAGAGAGAGAGAGAGATTAAAGATTGATTAGTATATCACCATGGAACTATATACATGGAATGGACATGCGCGAAATCGCCGTGGGCAGCTGCATGCCGCCATTGCAAAGGGTGGAGAGAGCTAGCTTTGTATCACAGTGCCAACCTCGCTATTTTGGAGTGTACTCTGTTAATTTTCCATGACAATATCTTGTCCTCTATGATATTTATGTTGAAGTAAAATTAGTAGTACACATTATTCAATCTAGTCATTTCTGTTTACATTATAATACATTTAAAATAGATCTGAAATTATTAGTATTATACAAATAATTAAGAACTGGCATTGACAAGTGGATCTGTAAATCAAATTCTTGATTTTATTCAACAAGTGTTTTTATTTTTGTAATAATGACTGATATAAGTAAGTAAGAGATCAGACAAAAAAGATACGTACTGCAAAAAATCCCTGAGAGAGATTTCAGCAATTTATAAACACCAAGAGACAAGGCATAGTTAAAATATTTTCAGAATATTTCTTGCTATGTTTTGATAAATCGAAATATCTCTCGTGGAATATAGAAAACCAACGAAAAATCGAGAGAGAGGAGAGTATATGAACTGGGTAACACACTTCAGAGATGGCTTCCAGGTGTTGTTGGGACGTTGTTGTCCAGGAATAATCATCGTATTTACTATGAATGCCTATTCAATGTGAGGTTCCTCCTGACGACTGATGATGGAGGTGATAGCCCAAGGAAAAGAAACTGAACGAGAGAATTGCAGCCTTGCGAGACACAATCCAGTGCCCAGAGAGAGAGCAGGTGACTTGGACAGGATAATTCTTCAGCTGCAACAGAGGACCGACCACTCGAAGTGAGACGTTGTTTCTGGAGAACGATCAAGAGAAGAGGGAAAAACAGCAGCTCGAAGACAAGATCCTGAAGACAGAAGAAAGCAGCAGCTGATAGACAAGACAAAGGAATTTACGGCAGAGAAACGATGCTCTATGTGACTGTGTAGTTGGCAGAGGCAACTAAAGACCGCAGAAGCGGCGCGGATGGCGAGGCTCATCCAGGAAGAAAACGACGCGACCGAAAAGCGCGAATCCGGCAGGAAAGACGTCGATGTGAGGTTCCAGCGCCTGCAGAATGAAGTGGAAGACATGGACAAAGAAAAGGAGGAGGACTCCAGTGTGAAGATCAGGCTGCGTAACTCAGAGGAACGAGCTGACATGCCTTTTTTGAGGAAGGAAATCGTAGCCAATCAATTCGCTGGAGAGGAAGTCTGGTGGTGTACAGGCCGAACTGAAGGACCAGCTGGAAGATGAGGTTGACAGATTGCGAGGAGCGAAGGAGAAATTGGTTTGCAAGCTCAAGAACCTGCAGGGGGATTACAGATGCCTGGAGGAGTGCAGGAGCAGCTATCCATCTTCAAGGAATGGCACGATCCAGTCTAAGCTGGACTCACGAAGACGGATCAGATTTGAAAAATTAGAAAATGTATATTGTATGGAAAATTTTGTTAATTTAAATAAATAAAGTTTATTTACAAAAATGGCAATTTCATTTACACAATAATTCTTTACAGAAAATATTATATATCATAATAATACGAGTTTAACTCGAGTTTAAAGGACTTCCTTCATAAATCTATCTTTTACAATTGATTTAGTTTGTGACCATAAATGGATCTTAGGATCATCTGCATAGTTTATTTTAGCTTTGAGAAAACTAAAGGTTACTATTTCATGAAAGTTTTTTTAAACTGTAGTACTGTATGGACAGTTTGATGTTTATTTGTAATAAGTTTGCTTTGTTAATTGATGAAGGAAAAGAGAGGTGGAGGGAAATAAATATGTCAAAATGTTTTTCTTAGATTTTATTGATTCCTGAAAGACAAAAGGAAAATGGAGGGATTATAAAAAAGTGAAGGAAAATGAGAGGATTGGTGGAGGGCCAGGAGATGGAGCATAGGATTCAGGGAAGATTGGTGGAGTGCCAGGTGAAGGAGCAAATGATTCAGAGAAGAATAGTGGAGTGCCAAAAGTAGGCGCAGAGGATTCAGAGAAGCCCCAGGAGAATTGAAAGGATTCAGTGGCATATTCTGGTTCTAAGACTAACCACAGGGTCTCTGTTTGCAAGGACGGCGGGCCAGGCCCGCCGAGCCAGCCCGATACGGGCGGGTGGGCGGGCCAGGAGGTCTGAGACGAGCTGGCCTGGTGCGGGCAGGCGGGCGGGCGGGCGAAAGGTCTGCCAAAGCAGGCCCAGCACAGGCAGGTGGGCGGGACTGGAAGGTCTGCCATAGCAGGCCTGGTGCTGCGGGCAGGCGGGCGGGCCGAAAGGTCTGCCAAAGCAGGGCCCGGCGAGGCAGGCGGGGCGGGGCCGGAAGGTTATGCCAAGCAGGGACTGGTGGGCTAGCGGGCGGGGGGGGGGCGGGCGGGCCGGAAAGGTCTGCCAAAAGCAGGCCCGGCGCAGGCAGGCGGGCGGGCCGGAGGTATGCCAAGCAGGCCTGGTTGGCCTGCGGGCAGCGGGCGGGATGAAAGGTCTGCCAAAGGGCAGGCCCGGCGGGCAGGCAGGGAGGGCGGGCCGGAAGGTCTGCCAAAGCATGGCCCTGGTGGCTCGGGCAGGCGGGCAGGCGGGCGGGACGGAAAGGTATGCCAAAGCAGCGTTGGCAGGCCAAGGGCGGGCGGGACCGGAAGGGTCCTGCCAAGAGGCATGGGCTGCGGGGCAAGGCCGGGCGGGCCGGAAAGGTCTGCCAAAGCAGGACCCGGCGCAGGCCGAGCAGCAGCCGGAAGGTCTGCCAAGCAGCCCGGTGCTGCGGGGGCGGCGGGCGAAAGGGTCTGCCAAAGCAGCCCGGGCAGGCCGGCGGGCGGCCGGAAGGTCTGCCAAGCAGGCCCGGTTGCTGCGGGCAGCGGGCGGGTCCGAAAGTTCTGCCCCAAAGCAGCCCGGCGCAGGCCGGCGGGCGAGGCCGGAAGGTCTGCCAAGCAGGCTTGGTCTGCGGGCAGCGGGCGGCCGAAAGTCTGCAAACAGGGCCCGGCGCAGGCCGGCGGGCGGCCGGAAGGTCTGCCAAGCAGGCTGTGCTGGCGGGCAGGCGGCGGGCGAAAGGTCTGCCAAAGCAGGCGCCGCGCAGGCCGGCGGCGGGCCGGAAGTCGCCAAGCAGGCCTTCGTGCTGCGGGCAGGCAGGCGGGCCGAAAGGTCACTGCCAAAGCAGGCCCCGCCGCAGGCCGGCGGGCGGCCGGAAAGGTCTGCCAAGCAGGCCTTGGTGCGCGGGCAGGCGGGCGGGCCTGAAAGCTCTGCCAAAGCAGGCCGGCGCAGCCGGCGGGCGGGCCGGAAGGTCTGCCAAGAGGCCTGGTGCTGCGGGCAGGCGTGCGGCCGAAAGCTCTGCCAAAGCAGGGCCCGGCGCAGGCCGGCGGGCGGGGCCGTAAGGTCTGCCAAGCAGGGCCTGGTGCTGCGGGCAGGCGGGCGGGCCGAAAGGGTCTGCCAAAGCAGGGCCCGTCGGCAGCCGGCGCGGCGGGCCGAACGTCTGCCTAGAAGACTGGCTCGGGCAGGCGGCGGGCCAAAAGGTCATGCCAAAGCAGGCCCGGCGCAGGCGGCGGGCGGGCCGGAAGGTCTGCCAAGCAGGGCCTGGTGCTGCGGGCAGGCAGGCGGGCCGAAAGTCTGCCAAAGCAGGCCCCGGCGCAGGCCGGCAGGCGGGCCGGAAGGTCTGCTAAGCAGGCCATGTGCTGCGGGCAGGCGCGGGCCGAAAGGTTCTGCCAAAGCAGGCCCGCGCGCAGGCCGGCGGGCGAGGCCGGAAGGTCTGACAAGGCAGGCCTTGCGTGCCTGGCGGCAGGCCGGCGGGCCGAAAGGTCTGCCAAGCAGGCCCGGCGCAGGCCGGGCGGAAGGGCCGGAAAGGTCTGCCAAGCAGGCCTGGTGGTCTGCGGGGCAAAGGCGGGCGGGGCCGAAAGGTCCTGCCAAAGCAGGCCCGCGGCAGGCCGCGGAAGGCCGGAAGTCTGCCAAGCAGGCCTGGTGCTGCGGGCAGGCCGGGCGGGCCGAAAGGTCTAGCCAAAGCAGGCCCGGCGCCAAAGGCCGGCGGGCGGCACGAGGTCCCTGGCCAAGCAGGCCTGGTGCTGCGGGCAGGCGGGCGGGGCGGGCCGAAAGGGTCTGCCAAAGCAGGCGCCGCGCAGGCCGGCGGGCGGGCCGGAAGGTCTGCCCAAGCAGAGGCCTGTGGCTGCAGGCAGGCGGGCGGGCCGAAAGTCTGAAACAGGCCCCGCGCAGAGCCGGCGGCGGGCCGGAAGCGTCTGCCAAGGGCAGGGCTGGTGCTGCGGGGCAAGGGCGGGGGGCTGAAAAAGGCTCTGCCAAAGGCGAGGCCACGCGCGCCAAAGGCCGGCGGGCGGGGTCGGAAAGGGTCCTGGCCAAGCCAGGCCTTGTGCTCGGCAGAGGGCGGGCCGGGCCGGAAAGGCTCTGCCCAAAGCAGGCCCGGCGCAGGCCGGAAGGGCGGCCGAAGGTGTGTCTGCCAAGGCCAGGCCTGGTGCGCGGCAGGCGGGCGGCCGAAAGCTCTGCCCAAAGCCAGGCCCGGCGGGCCCCAGGCCGGCGGGCGGGGGGGGGCCGGAAAGGTCTGCCAAGCAAAGGCCTGGTGCGCGGCCCGTTGAGCGCGGGCGCAGGCCGAAAAGGTCTGCCAAAGGCAGGCCCGGGGGCGGGCAGGCCGGCGGGCGGGCCCGAGGAAAGGTCTGCCCAAGCAGGGCCTGGTGCCTGCGGGCAGGCGGGTGGCCGAAAGCTCCAAAGCAGCCCGCGCAGGCCGGGCGGAACGGGCCGGAAGGTCTGGGCCAAGCAAAGGCCTGGTAGCTTGCGGGCAGGCTGGCGCCGAAAGGTCTGCCAAAGGCCAGGCCCGGCGCAGGGCAGGCGGGGGGCGGGCCGGAAGGTCTGCCAAGCAAGGCGGGTGCTGCGGGCCAAGCGGGCGGGCCGAAAGGGTCTTGCCAAAGCAGCCGGCGCAGGCAGGCGGCGGGCCAGGAAGGTCTGCCCAAGGGCAAGGCCTGGTGCGGCTGGAGGCGGGCGGGCCGAAAGGTATTGGGCCCAAAGGGCCAGGCCCGAAGCAGGCTGGCGGGCCGGAAGGTCTGCAAAGCAGGCCTGGTGCGGGCAGGCGGGCGGGCCGAAAGGTCTGCCAAAGCAGGCCCCCCCCCCCCCGGCGCAGGCAGGCGGGGCGGGCCGGAAGGTCTGCCGAGCAGGCTGGTGCTGGCAAGCGGGCGGGCACAGAAAGGCTATGCCAAAAGCAGGGCCCGGCGCCAGGCAAGGCCGGGGCGGGACCGGAAGGTATGCCACAAGTAGGCTTTGGTGCGGGGCAAGCGGGCGGGCCAGAAGGTCTGCCAAAGGACAGGCCCAGGCGCCAGGCAGGCGGGGGGGCCGGAAGGTCTGCCAAGCAGGCATGGTAGTGGGCCGAGGGAGGGGGGCCGAAACGGTACTGCCAAAGCAGGCCCGGTGCAGGCAGGCGGGCGGGCGGAAGGTCTGCCAAAAGCGCTTCGCGGGCAAGCGGGCGGGCCACGAAGGTCTGCCAAAGCAGGCCCAGTGCAGGGAGTTGGGCGGGCCAGAAGGTCTGCCAAGCAGGCTTGGTGCAGGCAAGCGGGCGGGCCAGAAGGTCTGCCAAAGCAGGCCAGGCGCAGGCAGGGAGCGGCGGGCCGGAAGGTCTGCCAAGCAGGCCCGGCGCAGGCAGGCGGGCGGGCCGGAAGGTCTGCCAAGCAGGCCTGGTGCGGGCAGGCGGGCAGGCGGGCAGGCGGGCGGGCCAGAAGGTGCTCCAGCCAAGCAGGCATGGTGCGGGCAGGTGGGCAGGTCAGATGGTCTGCCAAAGCAGGCCTGGTGCGGGCAGGCGGGCGGGCCAGAAGGTCTGCCAAAGCAGACTCGGTGCAGGCAGGCGGGCGGGCCGGAAGGTCTGCCAAGCACGCCTGGTGCGGGTCGGCGGGCAGGCCAGAAGGTCTTCGAGGCGGGGGGCGGGCCAGAAGGTCTGCCAAAGCAGGCCTGATGCAGGCAGTGGGCGGGTCGGGCCGGAAGGTCTGCCAAGCAGGCCTGGTGCGGGCACGGCGGGCGGGCCAGGTCTGCCAAAGCAGGCCGGCGGTGTAGGCAGGCGGGCGGGCCAGAAGGTCTGCCTAAGTAGGCCTGGTGCAGGCGCATATAGCTACACCATTTCTTTGGCGGGGCCTGAACCTGATTCTCAGTTATTCTAATGAAATCCACATCAATTCTTCTTCCTTTTCTAATCTCGACTGCATCTTTTTTTTTTTTTTGGCCTGTAATACTTCCATTCAAAATTTATATTTAAATTGCCCTAGCAAAGATTTTTGCCCATATAAATTCTTATCGTATGTCAAAATTACTCTATCAACTTAACAACAAAGCTTCCCTACCTCTCTCCGTTTCTTTTTGATTCCAATGCAAATTTAGAAAAAAAAACTTTTTCACTCATAACTGTTAACACGCGTGGTATATTAATTTTTCGTGACATCTACTTAATTGAAAATATATAAGATTTTCAGATGAAAATAATTCCTCTATGTGAAGACGCAAGTAAAATATTTTTATTTCTCATAAATTACGAACGAAAACTGATTAGTATGGCATGATATACAGTTTATTTAATTCTACACATTTCCAGATTTAAAGATCTTAAACAAAATGAGCTTGCGAGGATATGCGAAAAGAAAAAGAAACAAATACTTTATTATCAAAAGCTTAAACTGAACGTTAATCAATATAATTGAGTTTAAAGGACTAGAGCATTATATTCGTATATCCACGTAATGGTACCTTAATTTTATTGTTAAACAGAACGAATTAAAAAAAAACCCGGGTCCATAATTCCGCAACTGAAATTCAAATGGGAAATAATCAATTTTGTAGGGGAGAACTGAAAGGGCTCATAAATCCCAATTTGTACTACAGTAAATGATATGCGTTTGACGATTAATAGCCATTTAATATATCAATTATCAATGAAATTACCATTTCATCTGTTTCGAAGGCTATAATAATTTTTGGCAATACATATCATATTGTTTCATTGGTTGGAAAATAGTCATTTTCCGTAATGCGTCATGCTGATCCTGATGGCTATTTGCCTAAAGTGTAGGGTAATTATATTTCAGGTGAGAATAAATAATATGACGAAGCTGAAAACAAAAGCCATACAGCGATTAGATGGGAGGCATGCTTAATATATGGGTCTTTCTTGAAATAACTACCAACATTAATATTTACGACCATGTCATAGCGCGTTGGATGATAATATATCTCTGAAAATTACGAGGTAAACAGGCTATAACTCAGAAAAGCAGCTTCCTTCTATACGAACATTACAACAGGATACCAGGTAAAATGCGTCA
>NC_087203.1:96943549-96946049 GCF_015104395.2 Macrobrachium nipponense
TAAACTACATTGTGCATAAACCGTAAAATAAAAAAAAAAAAAAAAAATAAATAAAAAAAAACCTTGGATTTATCTTCCCGTTAGCTAAATCTATTCAAGTCGCGTTCAAAGATTTGCCAATATTTAGCCGACCTGATAGGATTATAGTACAGCTTAAAAGCGGAAATTCAATATGGAAACTAAAGCAGTCCAAATAGCTTAGCTCATGTTCTAATCAAGTATTATAAGGCTTACGAATCTAAAGCGCTTACTATTAAAATATTAGACGATTTTCGCAGAAAAAAGTTTAAGAAATAAACACATTATATACACAATATATTTAAATGTATATGTGTGTATCTATATTCTGTACATATCATACTATATAAAATATATTTTAGGGTACCATACTATTGAAAATTCAATGAATATCCGTCAATATGTGTGAGCGCGTGTCTAAAGCAAACTCTAGCGAAACTACACTGCGCATTTAGCGTCTCAGTGGGGTGGTTGGTATGGTTTGATTCTCGGGCATTCCATTGAGATGTGAGAGATGTGCATTTCTGGTGACAGAAGTTCACTCTCGACGTGGTTCGGAAGTCGCGTAAAGCCGTTGGTCCCGTTGCAGAATGACCACTCGTTCCGTGCAACGAAAAAACACCATACAAACAAACATTTAGATGTACCCTTTACAACGTCCACTCCCTAATTTACGAGTCAAGCTTCTCTCAATATTGGCTCCGATAATAGTTACCGGAATGAAAGCACCTTGGGAATAGGTTTGGGTTAGTACGTAACGTTCCTATGGTCAGGGATCTCAGTTTCGAAAGAAAGTTTTCTTCATGTGATTATTTCAAGAAATTTGAAAAGTGTAACAGGAAGCAAACCTCGCAAATGTTAGGAGAGGATGGAGAGTCTGCTGAAGGAATGAGAATATGAACGGAGGTACAGTAAAAGAAATAACGAAAGGCGTTACAGCAAGGGCCGAAGGGACGCTGCAAAGAACCTTGAGTAATGCCTGAAGTGAAACGCATGAGGTGCATTAACGGTCCTTACCATTCCCTCCTACGGGGCTGTTGTTATGAGTGCATTTTCAGTACACCTTGGTGCAGAATTTAGAGCTTACATATAAGACCAGAATGTCCAAAAGCGGAATTCCTGGGCTTTGTTGCTTCCGAGTGAGACCGTAACAGAGTCCTCCTGCTGGTTCCTTCCCCTCAGCAAATTTTTACCTTTCCACAAGCTATCACATTCAGTTAACGGAAAAATGTCTGTATCTCTATCATTTAGTTATTCTTAGTTCTTTTAACACTAAGGAAAAAAGTAAAAAATGAGCCGAAGGTTCTTAGGCGCAATCGAGTTTTCTGTCCAGTGGTGGCCTCAGCCACGGCCCATAACTCTTAGCCGCCGCCCATGTTGCTTGTAACTATAGCGCTGCCAGAAGTACGATTACGGCTAACTTTGACCTTAAATAAAATAAAAACTACTGGGGTTAGAGAGCTGCAATTTGGTATGTTTGATGATTGAAGGGTGGATGGACACCATACCAATTTGCCACCCTCTAGTCTCGGTGTTTTTAAGATGAGAAGGCGGACGGTCAGACAAAGACAGCACAAACTAAAATCACGGTAGATAGAGATAAATTCTGGATATGAACAAAGAACAAATCATTTGTCTCTTGTTCATTCCTGAATTAGACGACACCTCGACAGATTAACAAAAGCACACAAAAACTCGAAATGCATTTTTTTTTTTAACTAACGAATTTTTTCTCGAGATATTTCCTGGTATTGTTCCCTTTTCTGTGAGATATTTGCTGATCGAATGTCCCAGTCTTGGGAATTTGAGA
Source organism: Macrobrachium nipponense (assembly GCF_015104395.2). NCBI lineage: Eukaryota > Metazoa > Arthropoda > Malacostraca > Decapoda > Palaemonidae > Macrobrachium > Macrobrachium nipponense. The sequence continues at coordinate 96,945,378 of NC_087203.1, forward strand.
CATAGGTTCCTGCCCTGGGGACGCGACAGTTAAGGGCATTTTATCCTCGTTACAATTCTCGGTGAGAAATGTAATATTGAGCAGATGTGCATCTTTGTTAGGGAGGCAGGCCTCCTCAAAATGTTTTAAATTGTACACATATGCAATATATATATATGTATAGATAGTATATGTGAATAGATGTGATTATACAATACATATCTATATATAATTATCTTTAGATATTTGATATATGGAACTATTTTTATTATGTTTAGATATTTGATATATGGAACTATTTTCAAAGTTATATATTCATTTTTTACTTTCCTTTTTTAATTTATTACGGTGTCAATAACCTAGGTGTCGTGACGCCAGTTTTATTAGCTGTAAACAATCGGCCAATCTTGGGAGAATCTTTTTTTGTTTCTGAGGGGATAAGTTCCCTTACCAACCCCACCTACGCACACTGCTTTCGTTTTCAAGAAGATAAATGAACGCACTTTGCTTTCTTCTTCAAGAAAAATGATCTCTTTTTGGGCCGCAAAGAGGTTAACTTGGGCAGTCACGTGTCAACAAACAAAAAGTGTTTAGTTGAATAGTTAGTTGTTTTATACTGAGATGGGGGATCTGAATGGCTATTCTAATTTTCTGTGCAATTCTGAAAATGGATTCGTGCTTCTGACAGTTTAT
>NC_087203.1:96951049-96968549 GCF_015104395.2 Macrobrachium nipponense
CTCAGCAGTCTACACATCCTTTCTTGATTTACTGTGCAAACAAACCCCTTCTGGAGTATAACACGATAAGGAAAAGGCTCCTGTGTTTCTGAATGAACGTTCAAGAAAAAGACGAGAAAGGAATTCAACTTCACGAGAGTAGAAGTCCAAAATAAGAGAATTTTCTTAACACTATTTTTCCTTTCTTCCCTTGCCTCTCCGACTCCCTTCCTTTGTTTTTCTTACGCCCTCGTTTTCCGCTTTCAGGCCCTTTTGTATTCTGGCAGTTATACTTCTTTTATACTTCTACACCACTACGTGAATTAGATTAGTTACGTCTCGCTTTACTAGATTCTTTAATACCATTTATTATGTTGGTGGGTGCCTTGAGATTTCAATTACCCTGAACCACAGCATTTGACGAAAGACCACGGATTACTGATCTTCTTGGTCTTTCTTGGCCTCCATTACGCCTGACAGAGGTCAGGCTCTAGTGTTGAATAATTCAGTCATCAGTGTAAATGGAGCCCTATACTTACGATTCATCTGAATATATTGGAGCGTTATCTATGAATGTGTGCAAATATGAAAACAAGACGCCTTGCATCGGCATGATTATCTAACATTAATAAATTTACTTTGTAATTTAAACTGATCATTGCATATTTGGCGTTATTTTTCAACCACTGACACAAATGCGAACGATACTGTACAGTCAATTACGGTGTAATAAATAAATAAATAAATAAATAAATAAATAAATAAATAAATAAATAAATAGAAATAAAAAAGGTTTATCTGAGGACTACAAATAAAAATAAAGCTATTTTATAGAAAAAAATAATGCGGTATTTAAGTCACAGAAGCAAAGACATTTCTGACACAGCAACAATTGTTTATTCAAGGTTTAAAGAATACCTATAATGTTTATTTACCTCATAAATCGAAAGGTATACTCCATGCAAAACACAAGCCTATTGAGAAAAACAAGACCAGGCACTGGTCAGAGGGGCTGCAATCTAGCCACAGTCCACTGCAATTGGCCCATGCAAACATATCCTACTTTTAGAGAAAGATAATGAATCACATCTGACCATAAAAAACTAAAGTATCTTGATCTTATTCTTAAATAACACCATTATGGACCAGATAAAGAAGATTTCTGGAAAACTACTAACAAAAATCTACCTACCCTATTTTAACGTTTCCCAACTTGACCGCGGGACCATGAACGCTTCTTCAAGATTATTTTTTATTCATTCATTTTCTGTTCTTCGTCTTATCAATATCTGTCTGCCATTCAACTGTCATTCATGACACAATTCCCTGCTTATTTCAAGATACAGTGTTTCTGAATATGCACCAATTCAAACCCCAATGATTTTGCTGGTTGGCTGAGTTAACAACATATGACCATTACTGAAAACAGACTGCCAGGCACACACACATCTGCATATATATATATATATTATATATATATATATATATATATATATATATATATATATATATATATATATATATATATATATCATTAAGAACTGTTGACATAAAAAAACACATATGTATATGATGTTAATGATTCAGTAGTGACGTTAAAATTAATAAGGTTGCCTAATGGGGAGGGGGGGGGGGGGATGATGGACAAATCTTAACGATACTACAGCATTTCATATTCGCCCCCCAAACCTCGGGGAACTCCAAAGAACTTCAACCCATTTTTCTTTTTCATTCACATTCAACGTCCACACTTCACTTCCATAAGGGAGAGTTGGCTTAATAATCCCTAAATACATTCCCAACAGAAACATGCAATGAGGTTATTTTAATGCAGATTTCAAAGACAACGAAACGTCGTCGGACAAGATGCGATTTTTCTGTCCAATGTATTTTAGAAATAATAAGCATAATCAATTATATGTTATATGAATAAAATATTTTCCTCAGGTGCTGTTAGTATACCGATGCATCATGCGTACTACTGCATCCGGTAACAACAATAAACTATATTTAAAAGTATAATAAACTATACTTTTAATATATGAGTTTGGTTTTTCAGGCCTTCATTGAGCCAGAAAAAACTTCTTTGGACGTCGTAAATACACAGAAGACTGTCAAGAAAAAACAGCAACTAGAGGGAGCCACATTTTTAGCGCTGTCTTTTCCTCGTTTCGAAATGTAGTACGTATGTGCTATGAACATTTTCATTTCACCCAGTGTCTTTTACTTCAACTTCATTTTTACTACTTCACTCATTACCTCTTCAGTAAAGCTTAAAAGTGTGTTCTTCTTTCTTCTCTCTTTTAATTACTGAAATGGCGTACAAGCCCCGACATCAACTGATTTCATGTCTGAGATAAAAGCAAGGTTTTTAGGACATATTTTTTTAAATTATTGCTTTTTTCATCATTCCTTATTCTTTATACGTATGCCATTAGACCAGCCTTTACGGTACCCTATTCTCATAAAAGGATGTTGATTTCATCTAGGGAATTTTAGCATGAAATTATTTTTACCGTTGAAGTTATACATCATTTTGCTCCTAGAGAAAAAACTAATGCAATATTCAGGAAAAGTTCAGCATTACAAAGATGGAAATATATATTTTAAAGAAACAGATGCTGCTACCAACTTAATAGAGGTTTTAGAATAATAAGGACCACTAAATAGTTGCTACTGTACTTCAACTAATTTGCGAAGGAAAGTTTAATAGTAATTCCAAATTGGAGCTGGAGGCTTAAAACAGAACACAGAGTGGATGGAAGACTCGAACATTTCGGGAGTGCTAATCACATTCAGAAAATTCACCCCGTAATTGTGAGAGAATCATTCCGTTCAGCCTTAGTGTTAAAAAGGCCTTTATCTAGGGGTGTGAGGAATAAAGGGCCTCTGGGAATGACAAATTCGACAGTGAGGCCCATTTACTGCATATTGGTAGTGCTATTCAGCGAATCTGGTTGCTCTCGGCAGGTAAACGGGATCAGGGACTATATTGTGAATGTGAAAGATCTCTTATGAAAAAGTGACAAGCAAGAGACCAACCGTGAAGGGTTCAAGCTTCTATTATTAGGAAACAGAAACCTACCATCACGAACCGCTCTATCTAAAAGAGATAAATTTTAAATCTCTAGTAGAAGCAGACATTCAAACCGGATATCAGCATTCTGGTAAAGGAACAACAAAAGACCTAAAATAGGTTGCGTTGATCTTATTACTTATAAATATATGAGGGCTTACGAACAATACTTAATTTTCGTGCGGCATTCGCTGAAACTTTCATTAGATGTTTATCAAAAGTAAGATGCAGTCTCATACACCTGAAGGGGAAGGATGCGGTGGAAAGTCTTTATGAGACTTGCTAACCATTAGTGTTTTTGTATTACTGGATTCAGCCTCATACTCCACCGACTATACTATTCACTGATCCGGTCCATGTCCCGACTGAGACTAAGAGCAGCTTCATTTCTGGGAGACTAAGGGCAGCTTCATTTCTAAGTCGAGACTTCACTGCACCAACAAGTGTTGACTCATTGACATACCGAACAATCTTGTGTTCCAGGCCAACAACCATATCGCTCATATTCACCAAAAGTAATAGTGGGCTAAGAACACTATCCTGCGGAACTCCGGACACAATAGGTCTTGGTTCACTAAAGATTCCATCACCAGCAACTCGCTGCTGCCTACCTGTAAGGAAACCTTGAAGTAATCATAAAACATATCCACCCACTTCAAGAATCAGAAGTTTATAAATAGGTAACAGATAGTATATTTTAAGAAGAACTGAATGCTAAGGATTATCAGATTAATGATAGATTTTTTGAAGCATTTTCACTTTATATGGGAACAAGGAATTTTTACATTCATTCAGGCAACCACACAGAAACTAATACCATATTCACGCAAAAAAAAGAAGACGAAGAACAAAAAGGGAAGCGTACCAAGAACATTATAATTCAAGATCAAGAGAATTCTAAAAAAATCGGAGATTAATTCAAACTATCACTTTGTAAAAATACATAAAAGGGGAAGGAAGTTTAGAACCGGAATTAAAGGTCACTAATACAATATCATAGATAGAAGACTCAGATAAAAAAGAAAAAAAAGCTGAAGCTTTTGTATTTCTTAAGTGATTCTCCAGGATTTTTAAGTTTAAAAGTTTAAAAGAATTTTCGATTAACCTTATCATCCCGAAAATAACTAACACGAAAACCTTTCCTCCTCAATTTTTATGGACATTTCTTCTTATTTTTTTAATGACTTTATAAGGTTAATTCTAATTTCCCGTTCATCTTGTAACACTGCAATCTGAATAGTTATACCAGAACCTTTTTTTAGGCTAATAATACTGTATTCACAATCTTTTTCGCTTTTCATTATCCAATTCTTCTTTTATTTTTATAGAGAGAGAGAGAGAGAGAGAGAGAGAGAGAGAGAGAGAGAGAGAGAGAGAGATTAACATATTTTAGATTTAGCATGATAATTCCTGTTTTATAAAATCCACACCCCCACCCAACAGAAAAACGACGTAAATCTATTTGATTTAGAGTTTTAGGGTTTTCTCTGCTCCCTGATTTATCTTGGGCCTATTATGTTTACTTGTTGCTTTACGAGGACATTTCAATTTCATTATTTATAACATCATGTAAGTAGTTGGAGCTATCTATACTCTCCTTTAAAGATAGAATGTACGAGATACAACTTTTAATATTATTCACCAGAATCTTCTCATACCGCAATAGGAAAGGAGCTTGCTATCACAACCATGACAAAATTTTGTAATTGATAATTTCTCGGGCCTTTCTAAATAAAGTTTAAGAGAAGCGAATGAATATTAGATGAGGAATGGGGGCGTCTACATCGCCCGTTAGTTTAGGCAACTAGCAGGAAAGAGATGGAAGACCCAAACTTTGGATGCTGTTGTCGAAGTTTCCAGGTAGAGCGCCGTTCCTGATTTCCCAATGGGCCCCCTATACACAATTCTTCCAAACCTTTGGTCGAAAGCTCCCGCATATAGCTACACCATGCCTCAGGGCAGGGCCTGAACCGGATTCTCAGTAATTCTAATGAAAATCACATCAGTTCTGCTTCCTTTTCTCTCCTCGACTACATTTTTTTTGTCCTAGAATACTTCCATTCAAAATTTATATTTCAATTTCCTTAGCGAAGATTTTTGCCGATATAAATTCTTATCGTATGTCAAAATTGCTCCATCAGCTTACCCCTCTCCTTTTCTTTTGATTCATGCAATTTAGAAAAAAACTTTTTTCACTCATAACTGTTAACACGCGTGGTATATAATTTTTCGTGACATCTACGTTAATTGAAAATATATAAGATTTCAGATGAAAATAATTTCTCTATATGAAGACGCAAGTAAAATATTTTTATTTCTCATAAATTACGAACGAAAACTGATTAATATGGCATGATATACAGTTTATTTAATTCTACACATTTCCAGATTTAAAAGATCTTAACAAAATGAGCTTGCGAGGATATGCGAAAAGAACAAATACTTTAGTATCAAAAGCTTAAACTGAATGTTAATCAATATAATTGAGTTTAAAGGACTAGAGGATTATATTGGTATATCCACGTAATGGTACCTTAATTTTATTGTTAAACAGGACGAATTAAAAAAAAAAGGTCCATAAATTCCGCAACTGAAATTCAGATGGGAAATAATCAATTTTGTAGGGGAGAACTGAAAGGGCTCATAAATCCCAATTTGTACTACAGTAAATGAAATGTGATTGACGATTAATAGCCATTTAATATACCAATTATAAATGAAATTACCAATTAATCTGTTTCGAAAGCCATAACAATTTTTGGCAATACATATCATATTGTTTCATTGGTTGGAAAATAGTCATTTTCCGTAATGCGTCATGCGGATCCTGATGGCTATTTGCCTAAAGATGGATAATTATATTTCAGGTGAGAATAAATAATATGACGAAGCTGAGGACAAAAGCCATACAGCGATTAGATGGGAGGCATGTTTAATACATGGGTCTTTCTTGAAATAACTACCAACATTAATATTAACGACCATATCATAGCGCGCTGGATGATAATATATCTCTGAAAATTTACGAGGTAAACAGGCTATAACTCAGAAAAGCAGCTTCCTATACGGACATTATAACATGATACCAGGTAAAATGCGTCATCAGGATTGGATGATGTTAATTTGAAATCCAGTCCTGATAACGCCTACAGGAGTTGGGGGAAATGGTCCTCAACTATAAAAACAAAAAGTAAATGGAAAGACTTAATTTTTCCATATTCATGGAAATTTGCACATGAGGAAAAGAAGTATAAGCTTTTTATATATAACAACACATTTTCCCTTTTTCTCATTAATATTACTAATTTTGTTGTTGCCCAATTGTCCATCTGATACAACAGAAATTAAGGTGAACTAGATTTATCTCCAGAAATAAGTCAATACTGACACAGTTTTGCTCAACGAAACTAGACAATGAAAGCTTAAAAATCTTCAGGCTTGCTACACCACAGTTTACTTCATTGGCTATAAGCTGAAGACTAACCAGAGCGTTTTGTCACTAAGAAGTATATTTGACCGAACACCGTCCAGACAGAACAAAAAGCCCAATCGCCACTTCCCTACTCTCTTCAAGACTCACGGCCTCTGAAACTCTCAGTCGCAGCCCAATAAACTTTCAGCCACGGCCCATTGGTGGCCGGAGTTGTTGGCACAATAGAGGTTCACTTTAACTTTAATAACTGATAGTGGTTAATTACCGAGGTGTACACTTAATTTTATTTTTACAGGAAACATAATCTTAATAAAGAGACTATCTGGGTCTTTCAAAAATTTTTGAAGAGCTTGAATACGTAATGCCGGTGTTGGTGATAGGAGTTCACTCTCGAAGTGGTTCGGAAGTCACGTAAAGCCGTTGGTCCCGTTGCTGAACTGGTTCCATGCAACGTAAAAACGCCATACAAACAAACAAACAAGAAATGCCGGTGTAGCGTTTGATATGCACTCCCCCGGAACATGTACTCCCCAGTCATTATTATACGTATGAATTGCACTCGCCCAGGCATTATTATACGTAAAATATAGACTCCCCTTGAATTATTTTTACTCCCCCAGTCATTATTATACATGTAATTCCCACTCCCCTCCCAACCGTTAATACTATACAGTATTATGTACTCTGCACTCAATAGTTGCTTTCATACATAGGGTTTAGACATAATTGTATACTAGTTTATATAGTACATTTAGAGTGCTTGGCATGGCATGATTTGGCTAGGCTTAGCTTGGCTTTTAGAGTTCTCGGCATATAATGGCTTGGCTTCGCTTAACATTAAGAGTTCTTGGCTTGGCTTTTAGAGTACATGGCAATGGCATGGCATGGCATGGCATGGCATGGCATGGCATGGCATGGCAAGGCAAGGCAAGGCAAGGCAAGGCAAGGCATGGCTAGGCTTGGCTTTTGGAGTGCTTGGCTTGGCTTGGCTAGGCTTTTAGAGTTCTTGTCATATGATGGCTTGGCATGGCTTGGCTCAGATTGGCTTGGCTTGGCTTGACTTGGGTTTTAGAGGGCCTCGCTTGGTTTGGTTTGGCTTGGCTTGGCTTGGCTTCTGTTCGGCTTTTAGTGTTTGGCATTGCATGGCTGGGCTTGTAGAGTGCTTGGCTTGGCTTGGCTTGGCTTGGCTTGGCTTGGCTTGGCTTTTAGGGTGCTTGGCATGGCATGGCATGGTTTCGCTTTGCTTGGCTTCTGTTTGGATTTAGAGTATTCGGCATTCCATGGCTTGGCTTGTAGAAGGCTTGGCTTGGCTTGGCTTAGCTTTTAGAGTGCTTGGCATGACATGGCATGGCATGGCATGGCTTAGCTTTGCTTGGCTTCTTCTTAGCTTTTAGAGTGTTTGGCATTGCATGGCTTGCCTTGAAGAGTGCTTGGCATGGCATGGGTTGGCTTAGCTTGGCTTTCAGAGTGTTTGGAATGGCTTGGAATGGCTTGGCTTGGCTTGGCTTGGCTGTTAGAGTTCTTGGCATATGATGGCTTGGCTTTTAGAGTGCTTGACATATCATGGCTTGGCTTGGTTTGGCTTGGCTTTGCTTTGCTTGCCTTTTAAAGTGCTTGGCATGACATGTTTGGGCTTGGCTTGACTTGCTTCTAATTTTTCGTCATGGCTTGGCATGGCTTGGCTTTTAAAGTGCTTGGCATGGCATGGCATGGTATGGCATGGCATGGTTTGGTTTGGCTTGGCTTGGCTTTTAGAGTTCTTGGTATATTATGGCTTGGCTTTTAAAGTTCTTGGCATGGTATGACTTGTCTTGGCTTGGCTTGGCTGTTAGAATGCTTGGCAAGGCATAGCTTGGCTTGGCTTGGCTTGGCTTTTAGAGTGCTTGACATAACATGGCTTGGCTTGGCTTTTAGAGTTCTTGACATATCATGGCTTGGCTTGGCTTTTAGAGTTCTTGACATATCATGGCTTGGCTTGGATTTTAGAGTTCTTGACATATCATGGCTTGGCTTAGCTTTTAGAGTTCTTGACATAAAATGGCTTGGCTTGGCTTTTAGAGTTCTTGACATATCATGGCTTGGCTTGGATTTTAGACCTTGGCATGGCCTTTAGAGTACTTGGCTTGGATTTGCTTTGCTTGCCTTTTAAAGTGCTTGGCATGACATGGTTTGACTTTGCTTCCCTTTTAGAGTGCTTGTCATGGCATGGCTTGGCTTGGCTTTTAGAGTGTTTGGCATAGCTTGACTTGGCTTTTAGAGTGCAGTGCTTGGCATGACATGGTTTTGGTTTGGCTTGGCTTGGCTTGGCTTGGCTTGGCTTGGCTTTTAGAGTTCTTGGCATATCATGGCTTGGCTTGGCTTTTAGTGTGCTTGGCATGGAATAGTTTGGCTTGTCTTGGCTTGGCTTTTAGAGTTCTTGGCATGGCAAGACTTGGCTTGGCTTGGCTTTCCTTGGCTTGGCATGGCTTGTTTTGGTTTCGATTAGCTTGGCTTTTAGAATTCTCGGCATACTTATAATTGACATAATAACTACGGGAGTGCTTATTATACAGAGGGAGTGTTTATTGCACGTATAATATGGACTGGGGGAGTGCAAATCATACGTTTAATAACGAATGGGGAGTTACTTTTATACGTATAATAAAAAATGACTGGGGAGTCCAAATTTAAGGGAATGAAAATTATATGTGACACCGGGAAGTCATTTCGGTGAACTCATAAAAAAATAAACCTGTACGGTTAAGGGAAAAGAATATGGCTTAAATATACGACATTTTAAAGATCCTGGCTTAAATATAAGACATTTTCACCTGCACCAAACGCTACTCTAAGTAAAAATAAAAGCATATAATCAACTCAACTCGTCCATAAACACTATCGCCGGAAGTCGTATATTCCAAGAAAAAGGAGACGCCTCTTTTCTGTCCACGATTTCTAAGAGTATATATACCCTTAAGCAAGTGCTATATGTATATAGAAACATATGCACAACGTACAATACACTCACGCACGCATTTATATATATATATATATATATATATATATATATATATATATATATATATATATATATATATATATATATATATATATATATATATATATGATTATAATCACTTTAGCACGTGATTCATTTATCACACATATCCCAGGTGAAAAATAAGAGACAGGGTGTAGGTCCTGACCGGTTTTCGGCTTTATTTTCAAGCCATTGACAAAGGACTGATACATAGTATTAGAAATTCACGAGTATATATACTACAAAGACAGTACTGACGAACATACACACAACAGTTTGAGACTGCAGATCCACCCACAGGCAGGTGTCAAGGTAGGAGTGGCTTTCAAAAATCATTAGGCTAAAATTTACAATAAATTCTCAAGGGATACTACCGCTTAAGGTACAAGTCCACACCTGACAGGTGTCAGGGAGGCGGGGTTGAACATCTCATTACCACTACTGCCCTTTATTTCTGTGTTTACAAATATAATAATCCTATTTTTCATATATCTCTACAGCCAACCTTAAAAATTTAAACAGTTTTACAAATTTCTTTTGATATTAAAGGATCAAGTTTATACATTCCTTGACTGATGTTCATATTATTGTTGTAACTTTCTTTTATAAAACTAGATTCAATGATATTCCTTTCCAATGCGTTATTAGAACACACCAGCTTTTTTGCCCCTTCCCAGTTAATAGCATGATTGTTCTCACTAACATGTACAAATATACCACTATTTCCCTGTGCATATCTCACACATTGTTTATGTTGTTCTATTCTTTTTTCCAGTGCTTTCACCGTTTGAACAATGTAAAAGTTGTCACAAGACTTACACGGGATTTTATATACACATCCTTTAGCATTGTCGGGGGAGTTCTTAATAAGTACCTGTTTCATTGTTTTATAGTTTTTAAAAACTACATTAACACCAAAATTCTTCAGGAGATGTGGGATATCTTTCATATTACTATTATATGGTAGTACAAGCAAATTTTTGTTGTTGTAAGGTTCTTTTTGATTTTGATACATGGTCTTTTTTGCCGCTTTTAATGCATTGTTTAGTACATTATCTGGATATTTCAGTTTCTTGCCTGTATTCTGAAATCTTATCTATTTCCTCATCTATATATTCTGGGCTACATAACCCGTAGTGCTCTAAAAACATAGAAGCAAACACTGATCTTTTAACCTTATTGTTTTGTCCAGAATAGAAATGTACATAGGAAGAAATATTAGTAGGTTTTCTGTAAACACTATACTATTTCTCCGTATGAGGACATCCAAAAAGGGTAGGCATTCATCTTTTTCTATTTCCACAGTAAATTTAATTGATGGTACTAATTGATTTCACCTGGCATAAAAGTTATTTACATCTTCATTCCCTGGCCATACACAAATTATGTCGTCAACATATCTAAACCAAGGTACATTGCGTGGAATTATATTATTTAAAATTTTCTTTTCAAAAAATTCCATATATAAATTACTTAAGCACTGGGGGACAGAGGGTTTCCCATTGCCATACCAAAATTTTGTGAGTAGAATTTTCCGTTGAATTCCAATTTACAGTCTTTAACACAAAATTTTATTAGTTCAATTAAGGTGCTTTTAGAAAATGGAATATCCAGTTGTTTGTTTTCTAATAATTCCGATAAAAACTCCAATAAATCATCAATAGGCACTTTTGTGAATAGAGATACTACATCGAAGCTCACAAGTCTCGATTCACTATTAACTTTTACACTATTTAGTTTATCTATCAGGTCCACATTATTCTTAATATTGGCATAGAGATGTTACCTACCAATGGGTTAAGGATATCCACTAAAAAAAAATATTTTTGCTAATTTACAGATGCGGAACCCACTGAGCTGATAATTGGTCTGGCAGGGAAGTTTGCTTTATGGGTTTTTATCGTACCATACATATACGGTAGCGATGGGGAGGTCACACACACCTTCTTTATAAGACTTTCGTTGCCTTTTAACAGATTTTTCACTTTTTTATTAAAACCACTATTCACACTTTCTATCGGGTTCTTATTTAATTCTTTATAAGTGCTATTATCACCCAAAAGACTTTCCATTTTTTTTATGTATTCATTTTTGTTTAAAATTACTATGGCACCTGATTTATCTGCTTTTGTCATGTGTATATCTTTATCTTTTTTCAGTTCATTGATGGCATTCATAAATCTTTTGGGTACGTTTGTGGTGTCTGACTTTTTCATGCTTCCATAAATCACTCCCTTAATTATGTTGACATCTTCACTAGTTAAATCACTATATTTTTCTAAGTTGCACAATCCTTTAGTAATTTCTACACTGTTTATACTTCCCGTTGATAGAGCAAAATTTAAACCATAGCCTAAAGCACTGGTTACATTACTATCCAGATGCTTGTTTGATAAGTTGACACATTCATGATTGGCGTTGGTAGTCCAGGGGCTTCTTTCGATCAGGAGTTTCATTTTGTTGTTATGTTTACGTTTAAGCTTCTGATACACTTTCTTCCTCATATTCAAATAACAATATTCCTGCAGAGAATCTTTCCAATCCGATGGTATTGAAGCTTCAAAATGACGTCTTTTTCTCGATAAATCTTCAAAATTCTTTTTAGTTTCCAATGTCTTAATACTGATATGTTTGTCCAAAATAGATCGTTGTATTTCACCGAACCGGTCAGGACCTACACCCTGTCTCTTATTTTTCACCTGTGGATATGTGTGATAAATGAATCACGTGCTAAAGTGATTATAATCATCAATGGATACCACGAGCTCCTTCCGATCTTTCTGTGTTCTTTTCCCCATCTTGGAATATGCAGTCACTGACTTCGCAGACGCCCTCATTCAAGCTCATACAAACAAGGAACACCTGCGGTTTCTACGTGAATGTCGTGATGAACAAGTGGTACCAAGATCAATGATAACCAAGTCCTTGTCAAAATTAGAAGACCAACCGTTCGGTAGGCAGACAAATTTCATTGACAGTGGTTAAGAATGACTAAAATTTATGTATAAAAAAACATTCTAGATAGAAATTCCAGCTAGTCATAATGTAAAGGTTAAGAAAAAGAAAGCAGGGAAATCATTAATAAGCCAATATCCAAGGAGCACCTTCAATTCAAGGGTAATTAACTCTAGCCTCCAAAAGAAGAATCGTGGAACAAGACTTGCTCCTCTTTTTGACTTTCCAAACAGAAAAGTTTACATCCCCGGATGAGTGACCTTGTGAGGTCAAGCTAACATGACAAGGAAGGCATCATTAGTTCATTACCTTACCTATAGTTAAATAATGACAAGGAGCTCGTAAATTTCATGTGCCTTGACACGAATCTAGTTCTTTGTGACTGGCATTTTATTCAAAGTTCACTGGAAAATACAAGAATTTTTAGTCCTTTGCAAAAAGTTAAAATCTCCGGCAGTATACACTAAAACAATGTTTCTGTTTTTCAAGGTAATATTTTGACATAAGCTTAAATAAGGCCTTCATATTGCTTCTAACCGTTTAAAACATAGAGAACTAGCGCAGGATACTGAAATTAAGAGAGCGTACAATACAAATCAACACAAAGTGAAATAAAGCCATACTTCAAATAAAGTTCCTTATGAAACTTTCCTGTAGTGAGGATTTATTTCCTGGATAATAATAATATCACAGACTCCCAAGATGTTCCGAAAGAAGTTATGCTGAAAGCTCACAAATTTCTGGCTTCAGATTTAGTTGATCATACGTGACCTCTCATACAATAACCATTGCATTAAAGGTTTTCTGCTTGATTGAAAAAGAGCAGGTGAGAAATATTTTACAGTATTTTCTCTAGATGAATATTAATTATATCATAATGATATGATCTCTTGTTTTACCTAATGTGCCACACACACAAATAAGGCCAAATTAGGTAAGATTTATGGACCTCATTCTTGGGCAAAGCTGGGAAGGCTGTTCCCAGTAGAGCCTGAGAGAATAAGGTTATGTTCCTTTGTAAGTTATGCAGCACGGTAACAGCTTAGCCACTGGTAAGTTTGCCACTAAGGATCACAAAGATAATTTATCTAGCTGAAATTACATTGGACTAAATACAGTACGTAAAATTAAAGTCAATGAAAGCTGATATTTCAGTTTTTCCCGTTGATTCTGCTGACGAGGAAATTACCAATTTTAAGCTGTTGCTGTGCCTTTCTTGAATATAGACAATTTCCCACAAGCCCCATGCCGTGAGGCACCCTGTGTGTAATTTATTCCATATTATCACCAGGGTTGCTTGTATACTTCCCCCATATAGATGCGTTGATTCAAAGAGCAGTACGTAACTGGAACGAAACTATTACTAGTTATTACTTTCCGTAATAACTGAGACGGTGTCATTTATTCTTATGCTCTGCCCTTGGACCAATAGCAGCGTCTCTGCCGCCTCTCTTGCCAAGCAGTCGAATGTGTATATTTCTGGACCTTTTGAAATCATGTTTATTTTAAATTTAAATATACTGTGCTTCATTTTCAAAGAAATGTTCTGCTACATTTCAAAACAATATTGTAATGTATGCAAGCATATCGATCTTTTTCAAGAAAATTCACATAGTAGTGCTTTCTTATATAGTAAATTTCATAGCTAAATATTGTGTATTCAAAGGATTAGTTTAACCATTCTGAGTATGTATTTCTGTAGCTTTCTCACATATTGGCATATGCTAGATTTGTAGAGTTCTGATTTGTAATTGATTTTTGTTTTTAATAATTCAAATGATGAAGAACAGTGGATATGTATCATGACTTCATTAAACACTGGAAATAGTTTATTGTTAAAGTAACTTTGAAATCAAAAAGCGAGTTTTTGTGAAAATGCTTAGCCTACTGTGTTTTCTATCCAATGATGTACGGTTTGTATATTGTAAAAACGGGCGAATAAGTATTGTAATGATATATAAATTCCATGTACAATAGCTGTGAATGTGTAAAAAAAAATAAGTAAAACTGTAAAGAAGGAGAGGTTGGGTTTGAGGCACTCATGTGCGTATGTAAATAGGCCCCACATGAAAAATTGTCAGAAAATGAACAATTCCATGGATCATCAATAAGCTCTTGGCTACTTTGCAATTAGAGCACTTCCTCCTCTATGGTTAAACATAGACTTGTATTCCTCTTAGTTGTATTTTCAAATTTAAAAAATTTCATAAAGGTGATGTAGGAAACTACTTTTATACCTTGCAAATATCTGAGTTCGAATCCCTTAATTCCTCGGATATGGTAAATATATAATCATGATATTTGTCATTTCTGTTTGGAGAAGGAAAACATTTGCCTGAGAAGGGAATTGTAAAGATTCTTCATAATGATTAAATTAGAATCATCTCTATATTATCATACAAAAAATGCATAGTTGAATCTACTGCGTATTGCATTCAAGACTTTCAAAATTCGTTACGTTTTATAACAGCATTAAGTCTTAAAGAAATAACAAAGCAAAATTCAATAGATAACTTGTAATAAAATCAAATACACTTTACGGGTTCTGTAAGGGACTTTTTAACTAAAAATGGAAAACTGAAAACAAGGCATTCAACGATAAATGTCCACACATCTATAATTTACAGTAAAAGTCTAGTCATTAGTTTAAGTTAAATAAAATTGAAAAATAGCCATGAGCGATGATTCATTGTAAAATGAAGATGACAACCCAAAATGTCTATTTTTGTAATGTATTTAGTAAAGTCGATCTCGAAAGGATTTCGTTTTTTGACCTGCGATTTAAAATTTACCTCCTTGATTTTATGTTTTTCATACCATTTACTATTTTGCTAGCTCTCTCTCTCTCTCTCTATTGGTTTAGGGGTTAGCAGACAAAAATGAGGAGACGGAGAGGTAGGTCTTGTACGTATTTGTATTATGTGTAATGTGGGTCTCCTTGCCAATGATATTCACAGTTCAAAATTAGATTTGCTTCACACTCTTGAAGCATGTTTATCGTGTTCAGTACTCCCTTAGTACCATAACCTGACAACAGAAACAATATCCTTAATTTGATGATAAGGTTCATCAATAAATAGCTTTATACGGTAGACATATCTATTGAATAAAGATAGCATCATTTATGGAAATCAGGACAGTAAAAAAAATAAATTCTAATGCTTGACTAAGGATCACTTTGATTCTACGCTTAAACAAAGGATTGAAAGTTGACCCAATTGTCTTAGACCATTTTCAGAACTGGCTGAAAAATTCTGATATTTACGACCGAAGAAAATGAAAATGATCGAATTTTGTTAATGGGAGACTAAGGTATTGTTTGCAATATGAACCTTAGTCATCCATAAAATGAATAACAAGGTCTGGTCGTTTGTTTAGCCAAAGAACATTTTCCAATATAATATCAACTGCTGTTGCTAACATCAAGGTTTATCAGCCTTGGGTCACGATGACAAAAGATGCGAACATGGCAACTCTACATAGTCCTCGCTCTGCGTAAGCGCAGAGTTGGTTCTTCATGCGTTTTGTATTTGTGTTTGGTAAGTGCTTACCTAATACAGTTCATGTGTTTGTTTAGAGAAATACAGAGCAACTAATGCTTTAGAGGCATTCTGTTTTGTGTATTCAAGGGCATTCATCACTTGCTGCGGAGTATTCATAGATTTTGTGAATAATGTTCCAGAGGCAAACACCTGTTGTTTGTAAAGCAGAGAAAGGTCAGCATGCTAACATTGAAGTCGAAGGCTTATATTGCTTTGGCTAGTGAATAAGATAAATGTCAAGTTGACAGCTAAACGTAAATAGTAAAAGTTGCATGTAGGATAATAATTTTTGTTTTGATGGCAAAAATCTGAAATGGCGCTAACACAATCGTTTTAAAACATGCCCCTAGGATAGAGAGGAAAGGGAGTAGGGGATCTTTGTTTGTAACCTCATTACTAAAAGGGTTTGTATCATCCTTTATATCTGAAGTGCCATACTTTGTATTATACCCATTGGTATAGCCTACCAACACCCTGATGAGAGAACTTTTTTTACAGGTTATTCGTAGGAGGAGTAGACACATTGGACGCATGTCTCCTTCCAGGGGAGTTTGAATTTTTATTTTGACCACGAAAATAGTCGTGATGGCCAGTGATTTTTTAGAGAAAATGAGAAATCTTATAGTTTGTAATTCAAATTAAGAGGCGAGCAATACATAACCATCTAGTATCTGCTATTCCAGTAACCATTGGAGCTCTCTCTCTCTCTCTCTCTCTCTCTCTCTCTCTCTCTCTCTCTCTCTCTCTCTCAGTAGAGAGGTTTATTAATGTCTTAAACATATGCAGTAAACCTTATGACGCTATGATATTTTATCAACGCGAAAAAAATCATTGCTGTATGCTTGAATTACAGGCTTTATAGAATGAAGAATATGCAACTTGTCTTTTGTTGTTCACGATTGAAATCCGTATCCATCGTTAATGGCCTGAAATTTAGGTATTTAGGATCAGGTTGTTGGCTAAATGTTAATTTAGATTAGGCTGACTTAAGGACCACAAACCTAACCTTAACCCTTTCCGGTCTTGGGGCGGCTGGGAGCAGCCATCAATCCCTCTCATACTGGCTATTGATGGCTGCTCACAGCAGCCCAACCCAAAACCGTAAATATATTTGTAATAACTTGATATAGCGTCCCCTGAACTTAACCAATCCAAGGACTGTTTTCTGTGCTTGATATCTATATATTAAAGAAAATCTAATTCCCCAAATTCAGTCCATAATCTACCTCCGAAAATAATTTTCAAAACTACGCCAAAAACTCGGCTTCTTTCCGGCGAGACTACCTCATTTCTTCTCCCACGCCTCACTGGTGTGGTTGGTATGGTGTTCTCGGCCATTCCATTGAGGAGTGAGAGATGTGTATTTCTGGTGATAGAAATTCACTGTCGACGTGGTTCGGTAGTTACATAAAGCCGTTGGTCCCGTTGCTGAATAACCACTGGTTCCATGAAACGTAAAAACACCATACAAACAAACAAACAATACCTCATTTCTC
>NC_087203.1:96973549-96978549 GCF_015104395.2 Macrobrachium nipponense
TTAGGAATCATCTGCAATAGTTTATTTTAGCTTTGAGAAAACTAAAGGTTACTATTTCATGAAAGTTTTTAACTGTACTGTATGGACAGTTTGATGTTTATTTGTAATAAGTTTGCTTTGTTAATTGATGAAGGAAAAGAGAGGTGGAGGGAAATAAATTTGTCAAAATGTTTTCTTAAGAGTTTTATTGATTCCTGAAAGACAAAGGAAAATGGAGGGATTATAAAAAAGTTAAGGAAAATGAGAGGATTGGTGGAGGGCCAGGAGATGAAGCATAGGATTCAGGGAAGATTGGTGGAGTGCAAGGTGTAGGAGCAAATGATTCAGAGAAGAATAGTGGAGTGCCAAATGTAGGCGCAGAGGATTTGGAAGAAGAGCCCCCCAGGAGAAATTGAAAAGGAAGTCAGTGGCATATTCTGGTTCTAAGACTAACCACAGTGTCTCTGTTTGCAAGGACGGCGGGCCAGGCCCGCCGAGCCAGCCCGATACGGGCGGGTGGGCAGGCCAGGAGGTCTGCCGAGCTGGCCTGGTGCGGGCAGGCAGGCGGGCCGAAAGGTCTGCCAAAGCAGGCCCGGTGCAGGCCGGCGGGCGGGTCGGAAGGTCTGCCAAGCAGGCCTGGTGCTGTGGGCAGGCGGGCGGGCCGAAAGGTCTGCCAAAGCAGGCCCGGCGCAGGCCGGCGGGCGGGCCGGAAGGTCTGCCAAGCAGGCCTGGTGCTGTGGGCAGGCTGGGCGGGCCGACCAAAGGGTCTGCCAAAAGCAGGCCGGCGCAGTGGGCCAGCCGGCGGGCGGGCTGGAAGGCCTCTGGCAAGCAGGCCTGGTGCCTGCGGGCAGGTGGCGGGCGGGCAAAAGGTCTGCCAAAGCAGGCCCGGCGCAGGCCGGCGGGCAGGCCGGAAGGTCTGGCAAGCAGGCCTGGTGCTGCGGGCAGGCGGGCGGGCCGAAAGGTCTGCCAAAGCAGGCCCGGCGCAGGCCGGCGGGCGGGCCGGAAGGTCTGGCAAGCAGGCCTGGTGCTGCGGGCAGGCGGCGGGCCGGCCCGTGTCTGCCAAAAGCAGGCCCGGCGCAGGCCGGCGGGCGGGCCGGAAGGTCTGGCAAGCAAGGCCTGGTGCTGCGGGCAGGCGGGCGGAGCCGAAAGGTCTGCCCAATGCCAGGCCCACCCGGCGCAGGCTGGCGGGCGGGCCGGAAGGTCTGCCAAGCAGGCCTGGTGCTGCGGGCAGGCGGGCGGGCCGAAAGGTCTGCCAAAGAGGCCCGGAACTGGCCGGCGGGCGGGGTGCGGAAGGTTGGCAAGCAGGGCCTGGGTGGTGCTGCGGCAGGCGGGCGGCTGAAAGGTCTGCCAAAGCAGGCCCTGGCGCAGGGGCGGCGGGCGGGCCGGAAGGTCCTGGCAAGCAGGGCTGTGCTGCGGGGCAAGGGCGGCCGGGAAAGGTCTGCCAAAGCAGGCCTGGCGCAGGCCGGCGGGCGGGCCGGAAGGTCTGCCAAAGCAGGTGGTCTGCCAAAGCTGGCCCGGCGCAGGCCGGCGGGCGGGCCCGGAAGGTCTGCCAAGCGGCCTGGTGCTGCAGGCAGGCGGGCGGGCCGAAAGGTCTGCCAAAGTAGGCCCGGTGCAGGCCGGCGGGCGGGCCGGAAGGTCTGCCAAGCAGGCCTGGTGCTGCGGGCAGGCGGGCTGCCGAAAGGTCTGCCAAAGTAGGCCCGGGTGCAAGGCCGGCGGGCGGGCCGGAAGGTCTGCCAAGCAGGCCTGGTGCTGCGGGCAGGCGGGCGGGCCGAAAGGTCTGCCAAAGCAGGCCCGGCGCAGGCCGGCGGGCGGGCCGGAAGGTCTGCCAAGCAGGCCTGGTGCTGCGGGCAGGCGGGCGGGCCGAAAGGTCTGCCAAAGCAGGCCCGGTGCAGGCCGGCGGGCGGGCCGGAAGGTCTGCCAAGCAGGCCTGGTGCTGCGGGCAGGCGGGCGGGCCGAAAGGTCTGCCAAAGCAGGCCCGGCGCAGGCCGGCGGGCCGGGCCAAGGAAGGTCTGGCAAGCAGGCCTGGTGCTGCGGGCAGGCGGGCCGGCCGAAAGGCTCTGCCAAAGCAGGCCGGCGCAGGCAGCGGGCAGGCCGGAAGGTCTGCCAAGCAGGCTTGGTGCTGCGGGCAGGCGGGCGGGCCGTCTTCCAAAGCAGGCCTGGTGCTGGCAGGCGGGCGGGCCAGAAGGTCTGCCAAAGCAGGCGGTCTGCCAAAGCTGGCCCGGCGCAGGCCGGCGGGCGGGCCGGAAGGTCTGCCAAGCAGGCCTGGTGCTGCGGGCAGGCGGGCGGGCCGAAAGGTCTGCCAAAGCAGGCCCGTTGGCCGCAGGCCGGCGGGTCCGGCCGGAAGGTCTGCCAAGCAGGCCTGGGTGCTGCGGGCAGGCGGGCGGGCCGAAAGGTCTGCCAAAGCAGGCCCGGCGCAGGCCGGCGGGCGGGCCGGAAGGTCTGCCAAGCAGGCCTGGTGCTGCGGGCAGGCGGGCGGGCCGAAAGGTCTGCCAAGCAGGCCCGGCGCAGGCCGGCGGGCGGGCCGGAAGGTCTGCCAAGCACGCCTGGTGCTGCGGGCAGGCGGGCGGGCCAAAAGGTCTGCCAAAGCAGGCCCGGCGCAGGCCGGCGGGCGGGCCGGAAGGTCTGGCAAGCAGGCCTGGTGCTGCGGGCAGGCGGGCGGGCCGAAAGGTCTGCCAAAGCAGGCCCGGCGCAGGCAGGCGGGCGGGCTGGAAGGTCTGCCAAGCAGGCCTGGTGCTGCGGGCAGGCGGGCGGGCCGTCTTCCAAAGCAGGCCCGGGTGCTGGCAGGACGGCGGGCCGGGCCAGAAGGGGTCTGCTAAGCAGGCCTGGTGCGGGTAGGCGGGCGGGCCAGAAGGAAGGTCTGCCCAAAGCAGGCCGGTGCAGGCAGGCGTTGGCTGGAAGGTCTGCCAAGCAGGCCTGGTGCGGGCAGGCGGGCGGGCCAGAAGGTCTGCCAAAGCAGGCCCGGTGCAGGCAGGCGGGCGGGCCGGAAGGTCTGCCAAGCAGGCCTGGTGCAGGCAGGCGGGCGGGCCGAAAGGTCTGCCAAAGCAGGCCCGGTGCAGGCAGGCGGGCGGGCCGAAAGGTCTTCCAGGCGGGCGGGCTAGAAGGTCTGCCAAAGCAGGCCCGGTGCGGGCAGGCGGGCGGGCCGAAAGGTCTTCCAGGTGGGCGGGCCAGAAGGTCTGCCAAATCAGGCCTGGTGCAGGCAGGCGGGCAGGCCGGAAAGTCTGCCAAGCAGGGCTGGTGCTTGGAGGCGGGCGGGCCAGAAGGTCTGCCAAAGCAGGCCCGGTGCAGGCAGTGGGCGGGCCAGAAGGTCTGCCAAGCAGGCTTGGTGCGGGCAGGTGGGCGGGCCAGAAGGTCTGCCAAAGCAGGCCCGGTGCAGGCAGGCGGGCGGGCCGGAAGGTCTGCCAAGCAGGCCTGGTGCGGGCAGGCGGGCGGGCCAGAAGGTCTGCCAAAGCAGGCCCGGTGCAGGCAGGCGGGCGGGCCGGAAGGTCTGCCAAGTAGGCCTGGTGCAAGTAGGCGGGCGGGCCAGAAGGTCTGCCAAAGCAGGCCCGGTGCAGGCAGGCGGGCGGGCCGAAAGGTCTTCCAGGCGGGCGGGCCAGAAGTTAATTAAATTGTGAATGCAAATGAAAATGCAGAAAAATGTGGAAAATACCAAAATTGCAAAAAGTATTTATCACACAGAATATAAAATAAAAAGAAACACTTCAATAAGAAAATGAATAAATGCATAAAACATAAAAATCACTTCAAATGAAACAAACACAAAACACAGAAATTTGCAATGTGTAAAAATGTAAATAGTTTCTCTCAAACCATTGTAACTATTAGTTATTAGTTCTCTAAACCATCACAACCATTAGTTATTAGTTTCTTACCAAACCATCATAACCATTAGATATTAGTTCTCTAAACCATCGTAACCATCAGTTATTAGTTGCAACTAATAAAAATATAACACACTTTACCTTCTTGGTATACCAGTTTTCTTTCTTTGCTGCAGCTTGTTTCACACTCACAAAAACAGGAGCCATTACACACTAATATAATGTTTGTTCAGATTCCATAAAACACTAAATAATACTAAATAAACTCTAAGAAATATCAAATCTGAAATCTACAAGTTATGAGTGACCAATTTACGTTACGTTAATATAATCTCAATTATGTCGAGGGAGAGAGGGAGAGAGAGAGAGAGAGAGAGAGAGAGAGAGAGAGAGAGATGTCTGAACGCTACACGATTCTAAGATGTAATAAAAACTCTTCCTTACGAAAGTTGGACTGTGAATATGACACAAAACATTTTGGGCAATAATTTTTTCTAGAAGCTTCGAAAAGTGACGCAACTTTACTGAAAAAAACTGCACGTGGCATTCGGCAAAGACATATGCGTATGAGACCAGTCAGTTCGACCAATACACGTATTCGATCGAAACAGACTCGAGCAAAAGTCCCTATCAGACGTGATGTCAGAATTCCCAAAACACAAAGGAGACCTCGATGTCTCTAATCAAACGTGTTGACAGGTTTTGAAAAACAACTCTGGTTTCGAACGGACAAAGATAATCTCTCTCTCTTTTCATACTACGTTATATATTCTTTTTAAAATATGTTATGTGAAATCTGAACACACATTTTAAACATCCTACTTCTAAGCTATCTAGGAATCTGAAAAAATATTGCCAAAATCCTCTACATAATATTTTATACAGTCAAAGAGGGGATATATGCGTTTTGAAAGTAGCAATATATAATAATAATATATCTATATAATATATATCTATATATATATATATATAGATATATATATATATATATATATATATATATTATATTATATATATACATACACACACACACAACACATTATATGAGATAGCTAGGATAGTAGTATATGATATATATATATAGTATATTATGGTATATATAGATATATATAGATAGAGATATGTATATATATATATATATATATGTAATATCTTAGTACTATATATCTATATAGTATATATATATATATATATATATATATA
>NC_087203.1:96983549-96986049 GCF_015104395.2 Macrobrachium nipponense
ATACGTTACCTAGAGGAGATATTAACGCTCTTAAATATCTGTGAAATTTGCAAGGATTAGGACATAAAATGAGAAGACAGTATTCATTTTGTATGAAACACGCAATTAAGCATTCACAGTATTTGGGGTTCCCCCGCGTTATTCAGAATATTAATTTAGTCTCGTATATCATTGTTACTCGTTTCCAGATTAGAATTTTTCAAGACTCGACCTTTTGTTATTTCCCATTTCCACCGTTCCTTCATTTACTTCCATTTTCATTCATCTGAACTTATCGTCTTTCCTTCTTGCCCTTTTCATCTTATTCCAGCATCTGCTTGCTCTGTTGATCAGTCCCCCTACTCTCTCTTGAATGGTCATATTTCTAAGTTACTTCCCCCAAGTCCAAACACTCTCTGGTATCACACTCCACTTTGCAGGACATTTTCGTCAATGTATCTTTTGGACACAATTTGGTTATCAACTTAGTTTTTCAATCCTTCTCTCTCCTTCTAATGCCACTGTCAAGTCATACATAATGCGCTTGAAATAACTATTGAGAAGCAGAAGGGTAAGAGAATTTTCTGGAGTCACTGCCTCCGGCGGGAAAAGATGTATGCATGCATGTATGTGCGTATGTATGTTATATCTTTCCTAATCAAGAAAAAAAAGCTGTTTGTACACATTTCCTCTGAGAACATTCATATGTAAATATTTCATCGTATCCAGTTACGCAAAACATATAAATACACAAAGACAAATAAACAAAAAAACATATTTTGATGACATAGAAAGAGCAACAACGTTAAAAGGCACATCGATCATATATATTTTTTGTTCAATCCTGTGTGATTTGGTGTCATTACAATGACTCTACAGAGAGCACTTTCCAGAATAGCTTCGTTAAAAATATATCTCAAAAGCCCCCCGTCCCCCCCTCCCCCACCTTCCCCAAAAGTAGAAATTGTCATATGTTCCCAACATGCCTCTACTTTTTTTTTTTTTTTTTTTTTTTTTTTTTTAACCAAAAGTTTAATGATGCTATTCCTATCTCAGGGACCTTAACGCTAACTCAGATTCATTGTTAAAGGCTGCCAGCCAATAAAAATATTCCAATTGTACATAAAATCATGAAAACAATCCCTTACGAGAATATTAATAACTTAGAGAACAAAATATAAAACTGAAACTCGGACAGTTTGGGGTTCACGAAACAAAATTAAAAACATCTAAAGGATGTTCCCCAAAGGAGTAAAAAGTGTTGTTGTTGTTGTTTTTTTTTTTTCTTTTTTTTTAACAATCCCAGCTTTGGCAGAGGCAAAATAAATTTGAACAAGTCAACACTAAAAATTGGCCCGAATTCTCACTACCTAGATCATCATATAACTCTTAGTGACATCATATACTCTACACAAGTAGCCTGCTATAAAGTAAGAATACATAGGATTCATACAGAAGACTGGTATTCCTGTTATCTTGTGCTTATTACAAAATTTCATAAAAGTCATGAATTTCACATTTTTGAATGTGACCAGAAGTATGTTATCCAAAATATGTCAATTACGACTAGGAATTTGGAGTCTGTTCCAAAGTACAGCGTAATTTTGATAGCTTGTCCCAACTACCGTCTCTTACTCTGTGTTCTACCGTGTTCTTCCAGCTACATGAATCCTTTATAACTTCACTCTACGCATCCTTAGCAACGTTTCCTTGACTAATTAATTCATCTGTATGTTTAAAATAATAACTGATAATGTGCTTAGCTCTTTGAAGTTTCTTCTATTTAAGTAAAGCCTTTATATATAAAAACCATAATCTTTAAAAGGTATCTTTGAAGAGTGCTTCCATTTGGTTATCTTCGCTGCCTTGAGAACATGATACTTTATTAATTCATGGTAATTAAAATACTGAAACATTATTTTTCAAACATGCAAAACGTCCAGCTTTTGAACCACGTTTCTGATAATTTGTAGTTCTGTGTCGTCTTAAGTTTTCATTGATTACGATAATAAGAATTCGAGTTTGCATATGAAAAAAAATTATAAATTTCAATATCATTTTCCGACGTGACACCGACGCATGGATGTGAAATTAAAACTAGATATGAATTACTCGTAATTTCTTCTGTACTAAGAGGTATTACTTTTACGATAAATGGTAACAGCTTCATCCTTCACAACAGCCGACAATAATCTACACAACTAAACTGGATTTTCATTTCCTTCCTTCTGTTATACATTATTCATATAGACGTAGACTTGAGAACGAGATAAACATACCTACAAGCATATACGCTTGTGTATATTTGTTCGGTAAAAACATATTCATCATGCCACAAGTAAGAGAACTGTCAAAGACCATAAACTGCTAACATAAATACTTCAGTTACTAAAACATTTTCTGTCATGGAATTTTTTGTAAATAGTGACCCCTAATGGTTTTCGGGGGTCATCTTGGACTAATATTTCTTTATGATATTTACAGTCTTTTGTTCATGTTTTTACCGTTGGGGCTTGTACTA
>NC_087203.1:96991049-96996049 GCF_015104395.2 Macrobrachium nipponense
TATTTAGCTTGTGATTGTTAGGTTATTCTTACTTTCCGAATACCTTCTCCTGTCTGAACCCCCTTCCCCTTTTGGATGTATCTTTGCCATACTATCTTCATTGGGTAAGTGTGTTGTTTTGTATAATTAGTTCAAGGTGATTGGTTTTCATTCACATATGTATTCCGAGGTTCAGGAATAACTTCTGTCTCTACGTTTTTGTATTAAATTTAAGAGTTTTTGTGGTGTTTCGTTTTCCCCCATGAATTAAGTTTTGCACTCTTGACATTATTGGAGAGCTATTTCACTGATTGTGAACTTACCTTGTGGTTGTGAACAGAGGTTGGTAAGAAAGGAATTTAATTTATAATAACGACGGAAAAGGCGGAGAGAGAGAGGTTGAGTCGCAAAAAAATCGAAGCTGGAAACAGGTCAGAATGATACTGTTGAATAAATGAATATTATAAATAAGCTAGATCCGCAAAAACTATGAAAGCTCAATCGAGTGTTTTCTATATCCATCAAATTTCTTTCTTCAAACTGATTATAAGCAAAAATAATATTAAAGCCAATCTACTGGGACCGAGAAATGTAAAAGGAAAAGGTAACAACAATGAAAACAAGGCGTGATCCGACCTCTAGCTACTAGGGGCTCGTGCTAAAATCTGCGGTCAAATAGAACATTGTTTCGCCAACAACAACGATGTAGATACGCTATATTTTATTAGAAATAATTGTTCTGAACTGTTTAACTTGCACATTATTGATTGCTTACATTTTCACTCTATGAAATAAATCCTAAATATCCTCTCCTAAAATTCCTGTATCTTAAAATCAACGCGAAACACCTGTTTTAGATCTTTTTAGGCTTTCCCAACCCCTCCACAAGAACAACAGCAGCACAAACAACAGCTACAAAGTAGTCTGTAGGCTTACTCACCGAGTAAGCGATAAACACCCAGCGGTAACTCGCACATTAGGTATAAGAAAAAGGGTGATGGTCTAGCAATCTCACTCCTCAACAAACCAGGGAGATGAAGTCTCTCCCCATAACACGAGCTCAAAACTAAACATCACAATCAGCTTTTATTTGCGTTCCAATCTTCTGAATGTTCTCCTCCTCACCTTTATTCACTTAAGCTACAATTGCCTCATGATATCCTGGCCGAATATTCCCAAATTGTAACCGAGTACCGAACCTTCCCTGAAAACGCGGGACACCATATCTTAAAAACTAACCAAAGAATCTTCTTGAATCATACCTTACTTTGAACTAACCTGACCTAATCTAGGGGCATGGCAAAAAACCGGGGCTTATGCAATACTAGTATATATCGAATTTGCATCCCAGACAACCTCAGCCACCTTCGTCTGCATCTTTGTCGTCACCACCACGTCCTCTCCTGAATGTTCACCAACGTCTCTATTTGGGGAGACTACTCACATTCCCCCAACACCAATTCCAGATAAATAGCAAGGTTTTATATAATTTCACGCTACAGATTATAGCGCAGTCTGCACATTCATACATCCAATCGTATATTATCCTCTGTAGCGAAAAAGAAAAAAAAAGGAGAAAAATTAAGGAAGTGAGGATTGTAATTAAAATTAATCCCTCTCTTCCCCATCAGTCAATCATCAACTGAAAATATCGATAATAAAATACATGTTACTAATGAACTCCGAAAATTTCGCAATACAGTCAAAATCTTATATAGAATACAAAGTTTTGCTTGGTCAAATTCTTATACAGAGCGCTAATCACGATTACGACCTCGTCTGTAAATTAAGAAATTAAATCAACGTCATCGACTCATTGATCCAACAACGGATCAGCATTTCGTCAAAACGTCTGACACGAAATTAAAAGTGATAAGAAACTGGAAAACATTTAAAGAATCCCTCACCTTTTTATTACGGAGGAAAATAAATATAATATTATACATATATATACGATATATATATATATATATATATATATATATATATATATATATATATATATATATATATATATGTATATATATATGTATATATATAGTATATATATATATATATATATATATATGTATATATATATATATATATATATATATATATATATATATATATATATATATATATATATATATATATATATATATATATATAAAAAATCAATATGGCACTGAGGGAGATATCCACTAAAAGGTCTGTCTCACTGGTCAGTTACATTATTAACGCTCTCTGAGACCGAAAAAGAAATAAGAAATACACAAATACGCCACTGAGTAAACCCGAGGGATTATACGACATAAAATATGCATTCATAAAAAAGGGTGATTATGAATGCAGTGGAAGGTACAAATACAAAAGAGTCAGTATTGACGCATAATGAATATTTGTAATAACGGCGTCTGCGTCTCTGTACAAAGAGGGTGAGGGAAGGGGGTGAGAGAAGGGAAGGGGGGTGGGGGGATCTAACGAGTACAAAAAAGTACCTAGAGAGAGCTTGCCCATGATAATGTTAAAACATATTTTTGCCAACCAGAAACTGCTACTTGTCATGATCTATACGAAATACAAAGGCCCCTAAGACAGACGTTCATGGGAGAAGTAATGTTTAAATCTGTTTACCAAAATCAATGGCGTTGATGCGTGGAGTTTTGCTTTTTCAAGCATCGAACTTGAAGCCAGGCTGAACAAACCAGACATTCTTCCCAAAATTTAAATTTTTCCCTCTCTCAAATTGTAATCTCCAGTTGATAGTTACGCATAACTTTTTATATAATCATACAAAAAAAATGTTCAGAAGCAGTCATTATGAGTTTCTCATACATAAGCAAACATATATTCTACGAATTAGAAGGGTTACGTGTCTCCAAAGCGTAATACAAAATACATCTGGATTAATATCACACAAAAGGTGTTTGAAAGGCTCATAAACATGAAGTGATCATAAAGTTTTAAGAGTGAAATTTATAAGTAATGAGCACGGTATTTCAGATTCAGAGTTAATGAACATTATCTAAAAAGAACTTGATGCAAATATAAATGAAATGACCAACTTTCATGGAAAAAAAAGTCGAAAACATATCTAGCAAGCTCGCTAATTGCACTTTTAACAGTGACAGCAGAGAGCGCCACGCAAAATTGGCTAAAATCGAAATAAAGAAAAACTGTAAGAGTTAAGTCAACAATATATCCTGCTGATGAACGTTTCCAAACTTTACGTCTCGATTTCATAAGACTCTTTATACAAAGCCTCAAGTTCAAAAGAAAAGTTGAAGTTGGTAACTCAAAAATACTGATGTCTTTGGAAAGGAGCAAAACTTAAATTGCACTTTTTTTTTCAAGTAAATAAAGATCAGTCATTTCGTACACGTTTTCCTTCACCAGCAACGCAATATAAATCGAACAAAGTCTTGCAGCAAGTGAATGAATGCAACTCCACTTAAAGGAACACTTAAAACACATTACAAACCGAAATCAAGCGAATATAGGTTGCCAAAATCTAACTGCAACCTTTGTAATATAAAATAGAAAGAGAAAATACAATCGTATATTTATATATATATATATATATATATATATATATATATATATATATATATATATATATATATATACATATATACATATATAATGTGTGTGTGTCTTACCTTATTCTGCTATAATCGTTGTATGGTCAGCTAAACTTTGCTTCTTTCATTACTTTCATAAACTTCTGCAGTCTTACCTGTAAAGATATATAATAGTATTAATAAAAACACCTAAGTATACATTGATTATAAAAAATATACATTGATTGAAAAAACCAAGGCACCTCAAGTTTCTAAAGAGAATATGTCACTTTAATGTAAATGGTATAAACTAAATAATAAGCAAGAATTTTCGTTAAAAGAGGTACCACCCCCTGGGGCATATTTCCAATGCTAAATAACAAGTCAGTCGGAATCCCAGTGATACAGCCGGCCAGGTGTTATGATTTTCCTTATTTTTGGGGTGAGGACTTAACCCGATAAATGAGGCAGAACTCTTAACCCTTTTGAGGTTCCTTAAGAGTAAGAGATGTCAGGCAGGGCTGAGTTAACTGAGAGGGCTACGGCCAATCATATCCCTCCCTAACGGCCGTCAACTTTAGTTTTTTTAATTATGACTCAATACTTTGTCCCTTCACATTAACTTATCTAAACTGACCATTGGACTTATATGGGGACATATGCCCATGAGGTCAAATTTTATTACAAAATTCATACACAGCTTCAAGGTATTTTCCAAAGTACACACATTTCTACATATGTTGGAAAGAAATATAAGAACATTTTAATAACGGCTAAGAAATGCACAAAGTTTACGACGGGAGCAATATGTTGAACTGACAGATTATAAGGAGTGATCCTAATGATAAACGTATTTACATCATATTGAACACTCACCGTCCATGAACAACTAACGTAGGTATTTAATTCACTACTTAGGTTAATAAAAACACTGAGAATACGACCATATCGTCCATTCCCGCAGTTTCAAGAATAAATTAAATTTAAAGAAAATTAAACACTTTTAATAAAATGCACTAAAAAGTGAGAAATAAATTTTATGAGACGTACCAAGATTTTCTTACAATTAATCATGTCTGCAAAAATAAAAGCGTGGGCACCAAACGTGGAAGGAAATGCTACAAGAAAAGAAGTATATATATTTTTTTTCTTTGTTTCTTGCAGCAATTCCTTCTATGTTTGGCGCACACGCTTTTATTTTTGTACACGTGTAATTGTAAGAAAATCCTGTTGTGTCTCTTAAAATTTATTATTAACTTTTTAGTGCATCTTAATAAAAATGTGTGTTTTAAGAACTTTTTAATATATTCATTTTATACTTTTCAGTTTTAGCAGAAATTGCAACCGATTTATGACTAGCTATAGAAATTGATTACCTGTCGAGTCAACGAAGGTTCGAAAAAACAGTAATTTATGAAATTAGTCTACCGAGTTAAAGAAGTGAAAAATCCGAAGAGTTTCATACAAACCCTGAGATAA
>NC_087203.1:97003549-97011150 GCF_015104395.2 Macrobrachium nipponense
AGCAGAGACTGACATAGATACGAGAAAAGACAATACAAGAAGATTCGTATAACTGACAGATAGGGATTATAAAGAGATTAGTACCTAGAATCCAACACACCTGGAAGATAAGAAACCTTCCCAAAACAAGCATAAACAATGGGTGCAATTAAAGGTTTAAGTTATTGTCGACGCGGGAAAGTTTGGGCATCTTCTCTGCGCGACTGTTAACAATATGTCCGCTGCGCGAAGAAAAACAGCTGTTTTTGTGGTAAAGAAAAGTTTGGTAATTGAATTTCGGGCCACTCGATATAAGACATAAGCGTATACTCTTGTCCCATAAAAAAAAAAAATTTTATTTACGAGTGAACAAGTTCCCTTTTGTGGGCACTAAGGGTGATTTTGGACGCTTTCCCTACTTCCTCTCTCCCTTCATGACGAGCAAGAAAAAGGAACCATCGGCTCGGTTTCCCGCCGCCTGGTCAAGTGCGTGGGAGGGAAGCTCGGCTTTGCGTTTTAGACCTAGAAGCAGACGGATGTGCATGGCCTTGAGGAAATTAAGCGATTTAGGAGGTAAGCATTGCAGTGTACTGAGATTCTATAAACTAAGAGCTAAGAGAGGGTTGTTGCTGATGAATAACAGTTGATAGCTAAATAGAGAAGTGAATATGATGGAAATATAGGCTCGTTTAACAAGTGTCGTTATGGGTCATGTGCACAAATTACGATGCCGTTCCCCTTCAGGAATGTAGGCAGTGGACCACGAGGGAATTAAGACGGACGGTCCTTACGGTGGGAAAGCAAACGATTTGGTAAGTAAAAGAGTATTATTTTGTTAAGAGATCGCTCATGACATTTTTGGTTCCTCGAAGTGCATGGTAATGCCTAGGTATATTTCTTAAAGATTCTATGCAATTATTGTTATTTTAACCATTGTGATCACTGAGAAATTGATTCTAATGTGAGTTAAGGGATTTACCTGTACTAGTGTTAAGGAGTTATCATTTAACTAAAATGGCAAAATTGTCACCACTGTGAATATTTATGTTTGTTCATTTTTTCAGTGACCGATTGTAATAAAGGAAACTATAAGACAGTCGCGTATCACTCAAACCCACGTTGGGCCGCCCACATTATACATAATGAGGGCCACGTTTACTTTCGCTATCCTGTTTCCTCTTTTGCGATGTGTCGTCACTACCTTCTCCAAGTCTCTTGTGGCTGCACATTCAACAAGAATTCGTCTTAAGTTCCTGAAGAAGTGCCTTTCTGAACAAGTGCTCCCTAAATCCTTGCTGCCATGCCGTCTAAGAAGGTATGACAATCACCCATTCAATGAATTTAGTGCCATGATGTTGAAACAGCACATAGCAGCCGCCAAGCAAGAAGAGAAAGAAAAATTCAAGGAACTGGAAAGAACAAGGATCTCTTTCAATCATTCCATCCCGGCTGATTGGAAGGACTCGCTGCGACGGGAAATTTACGAAAAACTACGTAGGACTACAGATGCCCTGAAAAGGAAACTCGACAGAAAACTAAAAAATCTTATTGATAGCAGTGATTGGACTAATTGTGCACGTCAAGATTGTGTTGTTAACTTATCTAGTAAACAAATAAGTGAAAATGTTGTGAGTGCGCTTGGATATGGTTTATCTTTCTTTGTAACAAGTAGACCTTCTGCTTTAATGATTGCGTCATCCCTAAGTAAATATGAAAAATATTGTGATCTTCCTCAAAATCATGTTGACATGATTAAAGGTATTGTTTACGGAGCTCCCAATGTTAAGCATGAAAGTAACTTCCCTGCTCGCTATAAGAAAAGTTTGACCGATCTTAAAAAGGACAATACTATCCACATTACAAAAGCTGATAAGTCAAATAGTATAGTAATTTTAGATAAAGCGGACTACATATCACTTATGCAAGCCCTACTGGATGATGATGTGACTTATAAAAAACTAACAAAAAATCCCCTTGATCAAGTCATAAAAAACTTCAATAGCATAGTGAAAAGTATCCTTAAAGATAAAACAGAACTACTAGGCAAATTGTCAGTCAAATCTCCTTCGCTACCTTATCAGTACTGTTGGTTCAATTTCATATAAACTTTCGAAATATATCACTAAGATCTTGTCCCCGTTACTTGGAACCATCTCCGATTCTCATATATATAATTCTCTAGATTTAGTTGATAAATTAAACAAAATTGCTCTTTGCCCTACTGATAGATTCGTTAGTTTTGATATATGTTCTCTTTTTACTAAAGTCCCTATAAACTCTATTTTAGAATATCTTAGTAATGAACTAACTCAGCATGAATTACCTCTACCTATAAGTCACATTATTTCACTCACGAGTTTGTGCATTTGTGATTGTAAGTTTATATTCAATGGTGAATTTTATCAACAAATTTTTGGCATGGCAATGGGAAATCCTTTATCACCATTACTCTCAAACCTGTATATGGAATTCTTTGAAAAACGCTACTTACCTAATATCATTCATATCCCTGTAAAGTGGTATCGTTATGTTGATGATTGTTTAGCTGTTCTTCCTGTCGGTATTGATGTAAATGATTTACTCTCTAAATTAAATAACCAGGTACCATCGATTAAGTTTACTCTAGAATTAAAAAAAGACAATTGCCTCCCTTTCTTAGACGTTTTGATACATAGAGAACCATTTCAATGTAAATTCAGTATTTATAGGAAACCGACTAACAACTTAACTTATGTTCATTTCTTCTCAGGCCACCATCTTAACATAAAAATATCAATTTTTTCCTCTATGTTTTTACGAGCATTGCGAATTGTCAGTCCACAATATTTGGATCAAGAAATTGAATACATAAGAAAAATAGGGAAAGATTTATGCTATCCTTCACATATAATAGACATTTGTTATAATAAAGCCCACAAAAAGTTTTATACTGTAAGTAACACGCAGAAAGAAAATTCTAAGAACATTCTCAGTTTGCCTTATTTTAACGGATTTGAAACCATTAAATCATTGTTAAAAGCTTTTAATGTCAACCTTGCTTTTTCCTATAATAACACACTAAAAGGAATGTTAATAAAAAATGGTCCCAGAGAAAGCATCAACATAATATATAAAATTCCATGTATGGATTGTCCCTCATTTTATCTCGGACAGTCTAGCAAAGGCTTAGAAGTAAGGCTAAGCCAGCATAAATATTCTGTAAAAACTGGGCAAAAATCTAATGCATTATTCATTCATTTAAGTGAAAACAACCACCGAATAAATTGGATTGATAGTTCAGTAATTGCAAGGTCAAGAGATATCTTATCACGAAATCAATTTAGAATCTGCTTTAATACAACTTACTTTTCATTGTAATTTCAATGTTAGTCGTGGCCTTTTTCATTTAGACCCTTGTATCTGTAACATGTTTAAGAATGACCTCAAAGATATAATTACTGACTTAAATAAAAATCAGTTGCCTTAGAGTTATTAATTTTGTTGTAATGTATGTCTGACATGTATTGTGAATATGGTTTTGTTTACCAAGTTCTGAATAGCTGTCACCTATAATCCTTTAATTGTCTTGAAGTTGTATCTGAGATGATTGTCTTAAACCTTTAATTGCACCCATTGTTTATGCTTGTTTGGGAAGGTTTCTTATCTTCCAGGTGTGTTGGATTCTAGGTACTAATCTCTTTATAATCCCTATCTGTCAGTTATATGAATCTTCTTGTATTGTCTTTTCTAGTATGTATGTCAGTCTCTGCTCAGTAAAGGACTTTTAACGTCGAAAGATCTTGCAGACCTCCTTCGTTTATTTTCCCTTGGTGGCATATATCTTTATATATATATATATATATATATATATATATATATATTATATATATATATATATATATAAACAAATAATATATATATATATATATATATATATATATATATATATATATATATATATATATAAACAAATCAATATGTATATATACACTGAAACAGATATCGCCCTCACCTCTCTCTCTCTCTCTCTCTCGCTCTCTCTCTCTCTCTCTCTCTCAAAATCATGGTGATGCAGTTGTAGTTATCTCTGATACACATTCCCTTGAGCTAAGTGAGATTTGTAAGTGTACGACAAATCCTTACTTAAGGTCAATGTAACAAACCGACCTCCCCCCCCCCCCCCCCCCCCCCCCCACCCCCCCCCCCCCCCCCCCCCCCTCCCCACAACAGGGTCCTTCAACAGTCAACGTCGTAAAAGGAGAGAACCTGAGGCAAGACTCCCAGGAAAGGCCGTCAATGATAGCTTGATGTAAACTGAACGCCCGCCAGTAAAGTTTAGGACTCCAACGGCGTTAGCATCGTTTCAAGAACGGCGTAAATTCCTCAAGTTTTCTATATCCTTTCCTCCGTAACGTCCCGAACTATCTACCTGGGAAAGGATGAGGAACGAAGACGGAGAATATAAATTTTTGAAGATCCAATGTCGGTAAAGGTAAAAAATATGTTTTTTAACTGATGACACGTAAGCATTGACTATCTATCGAGATACCATTTATTTTTTACATGCAAAAATTACTAAATAAAATAAAATAAAATAAATAAATAAATAACAGAGTCCAGCGCGACAAAAGGAAAAAAAAGTTTCAAAATGTTGTGCCCAGTAGTACATAAAACATAAGAGCGAAGTAGTAAAAAAAAAAAAAAAAAAAGAAGGCCGTGAGGCAGAATGCAAACTTGATTGTACAGGAATATAAACTGCCAACGGTATTTCTGGAGATAAAGTTTCCGCTGAATAGGTGGACTGATTTACTGTATATGTACTTGACTTTGTTCCCTAAATGAAACAATAAGAGTTCTGAAAACGAAAAATTTCATATAGTGATCTTTGCACCTTTCTTTCCTTCTTATGGCGAGATCAGGGAAACCACAAACCTAATGTTCAAATGTTGTCCAAACAATAAGGAAGAAAAGCGAGTCAGAATTGGGACTAAGACACACACACACACGTATATATATATAATATATATATATATATATATATATATATTATATATATATATATAGTATAGGATATTATATGTATATTATCTATACATATATATATATATATATATATATATATATTATATATATATATATATATATATATATATATATATGAAATGATCATAACAGATTTTCAAATAGAACCATATCTATGCAAAATTTATCTTTGAATGATCAACAAAACAACCAGTAAGAATTTGACTGGTTTCTAACAATGAAAACCGATGCCTAGTACAAAATACACACACACACGTAGAAACACACAAACATATATATAATATATATATTACATATAATTATCATAATAAAAATACGTTATTCTATAACCTTTGCAAAAGTTCCACTGACACCGATATGATCGACATCGAACTCAGATAATAAAGAACAGATTAAAAAAAGCAAAAATTTAATTTCATTCTGGATATATAAATATTTTTTCCAATCAAAAATGTAAACTCCAGTATTTCACCTTTTATTCGTATTATGAAACGTGAACCACAGGTGGGCGAGGCATTTACAATATGCATTTTTCACATTCAATTAAAGGCAAAAATGGAATGAATTAAATCCCATAGCGACGAAATAATATTCTATTTTCCACTTCGCTTCACGTTTCAAATCAATCTCCTGTAGGCTACAGTAAGCAGTGGCGCGAGAAATCTTATTAAAATATAATTGCATCCTTATTTCGACGAACAGTCTGCTTTTACGCAAACAGTTCTGGAACTAAAAGATACTCTCTTTATCGCCTGCAAGTTGACATCTTAGTCTAGACACATTTTTTTTCTTAGTATTGTCACTGGTAATGCACCGATTTAATGACATGGCCTTTGCTAAAGCACAATGGTCAGAAGTGCTAATATGAAAATTTTATAATCGACCTTGTGCATTCAGATTTCTACATGCGATCTTCAGAGCTCTCGAGAAGACCTGCCACTATAGTAAACTGCGACTTTAGTAGATTCTCATCAACCGTGCATTTGATGTCTAGGCCAGTCCCTTACGACGCTCTTGATTGGCTATTGATAAGCCAGTTACAGGGCTGGAAAACTCTCAGTCTCTTTCGAGAGTTCACATAGGTAGGATGTGTGTCCCACCTCTCTTGGGGGATACGTCTTTCAGGAGAGATGGAACATGCATCCTGCCTATGTGAACTCTCAAGAGAGACTGAGAGTTTCCAGCCCTGTGACTGGCTTATCAACAGCCAATCAGGAGCGTCGTAAGGGAATGCGGCCTAGACGTCAAATGCATAGGTGATGTGAATCTACTATAGTCATTCCCAGTGCTTAACGCTGAGGTAGCGACTCAGGGACCAAACCATGCACATAAATTTAAGAAGCAATGAAAAATAGAATCCTTTCTACTGAAGTTTAGACAGACCGACTTAACAGACTTATCAGTTTGCAGATGGTATGTTCATGTGGAGAGAATGGAAGTGCATAATCAGGAATAATCAGGAAGTGGTGTGAACGAGGAGCCGAGTGAAAGAATTATTGGAACGGAAGGGCCTTAATGTCCAATAAGATAGAGAGTGCGGGATAGAAGTGAAAGGCGCAATGTGAATACGAGTATTTTACTGACTTCTGATGAACCACGCAATTCAATTTTGAATGTGGCACCGAATACCATCTCGTTTGTTCCATGAATAAATTCCTGTTGGGTGAAAAGACTTAATACTGGACAAAAAAAAAATTCCTGTATTCACATCAAGTGAAACGCAAACCACAAATTTTCCACGCCATTTCATACCAGAATAATCTATGAATTCTCCATCCTCCAAGAATTACGCCACTCCTATTCGATTTCAGATAAATAAAATTCCAGAGACGTGCAAATGATCCGGACATAAAGAACCATTAGATTTCTTCTTGGCGATGAAGGCCAGGCTACGCTATGCGTTTCGTTTGTCTAATTTTTATTTTAACGATCATATTTTACCTAAACAACCAGCGTGTAATATTAGCGAGAATATAAATAGCAGAGTAATGTGTCCAGTGAAAACATTTTCAAATACTTGTGGGGGGGGGGGGGGGGTGATCAGCAGCGCCCTTTCTGTGCCAGATGATCAAGTACATTCCGTGAAATGAACATACAAGAGTATGCCAACGTTGAACAACAGAACACACACACACACACACACACACACACACACACACAGAGTTTTAAATTAATGAGACCTTAAGCAGCTATAATGAATCCCACTCTTCATCACGACCGACTGAATAATCTATTACAGATAACTGGCGATGTAACCATCACTTTTCGTCTAACCACGTAAAACGAGGCACCTTGGGAATACATTTCAGCCTCCATCATCCTCTTGACCCACGATCATTTTCAAATGCACGCCTGAATTTTTACACCCAGACGATAATGCTGATGAATGATGATAATCCGGCCATTTAAAGAGATTAACGGCATGGGGATTTGCAGAAGCACCCTTTTGCCCAGAAAACGAAAACCCATTAAATCCGACCGAGTTTCCTCGCGGTGAAAAATGCCCAAATTATCGGATGATGGATCCCGAAATATTGTAGGACAAGGAAGGACGAGCTCCTTCCAGGAGTCCCAAAAATTCCGGCTCATCTTTCTTAAAA
>NC_087203.1:97011650-97026650 GCF_015104395.2 Macrobrachium nipponense
CTCATCTTTCTTAAAATTGATATATGTCTGAAAATTTAAACATCCCGGCCGGGGCTAATATGAAATGATGTGGACAAAATGAAGTTGAACCTATACTGGTTAAACATTGCTAATTTTCTAACGCGATGCAAATCTGCAACCGCCCAACATTTTTATCAGGCACCGGAAAACTCATTTAAAGCATTTATTGTTCCGCCGATATTTTCTCCTAATTGCTGCAAAAATTCTTAATATAAATAATTGAAAGGTTTGAGATTCTAGCATCGAGGGCTTGTTTGTTTGTATGGTGTTTTTACGTTGTATGGAACCCGTGGTTATTCAGCAATGGAACCAACGGCTTTACGTGACTTCCGAACCACGTCGAGAGTGAACTTCTATCACCAGAAATACACATCTCTCACACCTCAATGGAATGCCCGAGAATCGAACTCGCGACCACCAAGGTGGTACACCAAGACCATACCGACCACACCACTGAGACGCTGAGACGCTCTAGCATCAGGGCCATGCAATGCCTCTATCATATAATCAGATCAAGCAGCCATCAGTGGCAAATATTTGCAGACAAACGACAAAATATCAAGGTAAACTACCGCTTGCTAAATGAAAGTGTGTTCGTTATAACGCAACATAGACGCCATCATTAGTCAATACTAAGATTTTCTGGAGGTCTTAAAACGACATGTTGACGGTATAAACAGACAACAGAGAAGACAGAGAGACATTCAGAAATTTTTTTAATAATACACAAGTAACTGAAAACACAAAATATATTTATATCCAGGATTATATCTTCCAACATTGAAAAGCTTAATTAAGAGAGAGAGAGAGAGAGAGAGAGAGAGAGAGAGAGAGGAGAGAGTTTTTTTATTAGACTACGCCCAATACGGTCTTGTTCATGTCATATTCCCCTAATCACAGAAACATCACAAGTCTCGCTTCGATATGTCATCCATTTCATTCGCATCAAAAGGAATTAGAATCTCGTTAGCCCCTCCAAGTTTAAAAGTCACTAATATTACAGAGAGAGAGAGAGAGAGAGAGAGAGAGAGAGAGAGAGAGAGAGAATATGCACTGGTCTCCAGCTGTCCAATATTTTCTCTCACTCTTTGTATGACTCACGTACACCACTGTAATGTTGCCTTGCATTCAGAGATTTGTTCTCTGTAACTTTAGTAATTTCCAGCTTGAGTGTTTTTAAGCTCTAATTACTTGATGAAAAACAGCGATGCACAAACACTTACCTTTTCATCAAATATCATCGATTACTTGGCAACCATTTTGGAAATATAAGAACAAGAACAAAATTCAATCCTAGAAAGGATTCTGCCAAAAAGCTTACAGTCTTTTCCCCTAAGGCTAGGAGAAACCAATATCGATTGCATACCAGGTTCATTTAACAGATGAACGGAAACGCAAAGTTTTTATTGTAATTGTAACCTGAACATATTATCCCCTTTCACTCATGATTTGAATTTTTTTTTCATTATATGATTCCACTAACATACTTTTAAATTTAAATACTTGTCTATTTATTGGTGCATTTGTTATCTAGTAATAACTATTCAGGCTCATGTTTTGTTGAGTTTCCGAGTAAGTAAATTAAATTATTTATCGTTAGTTGTAATAGAGAACATAATAACTTTATTGCAAGCACAATCGGGAAAGGCAGTTTAACTCTTAAAAACATTCATTCCCCTATAATATAAATGATAAAATGATAGAAGAGTTTAAGTCTCATTCGTCCTTTGGGAATGCTACACTAAAACTTTTACCTCTTGTGAAGTGCTTACAAAAATGTCTCTTCCCTATTGCATTTTTCCATGTATAATTCTAATATATTCAAATGAATTCAACGCTTCCTCTCCAGTCTAGGCAGGACACCAGATGAACCTTTCTAAAGGGCAGCCAGATGCGGTCTCTTTGATGGGAATAAAATGGTAATAAGATCAACAAAAAGGAAAAAAAAATACAAAACAAAAGGGAAAGACAAAGAATGGATGCCTGCCGGGTTATGTGGTAGGCGGAAATTTATGCTTGGCTTTCAAAATGAAGTTGGAGAGAGAGAGAGAGAGAGAGAGAGAGAGAGAGAGAGAGAGAGAGAGAGCAATTCCTTTATAATACTAAAGAAATAAGATCAAACAAGGATATTCCTTACTCATAATGTCACCACGGAAATCACTTCAGAGACCAAACAACAATATGGAAGAAATATTTTTATATAAGAAAAATCTGAAACAAAATGAAGTAATAAAAAAAAAAGAATTCGGGACAGATTCCATGGAAATACTTCCTCTCATTACTTAATGATCAAAGTACAACAGTACTGTTCCTTACTCTTTCATGTGATACAGATGTGGAACGAATTCTTCCCAGATAACTACAATACGAGGAGAAAACTTATTTCACTTCTTCTTTAACAATCGAAATGTACAAGAATGTAATGCATTCCTAGTTAATAGGTGCAA
Source organism: Macrobrachium nipponense (assembly GCF_015104395.2). Classification (NCBI taxonomy): domain Eukaryota; kingdom Metazoa; phylum Arthropoda; class Malacostraca; order Decapoda; family Palaemonidae; genus Macrobrachium; species Macrobrachium nipponense. The sequence continues at coordinate 97,014,119 of NC_087203.1, forward strand.
ATGTATCCATTTCTGATTATGTTTACATGACGTTGAATATCTATAAACTTTTATGTTAATAAAGGAGAATTGTACGTGAAAAAAAGGGGCCATGAAATTCGAGAGAATTTGTAAACAAGGTAGGTACTACTGCGTGCAAAAAGAGGCATCTTTATCTCTCAATATAATAGAAAATATAAATTGTACTTGTTCTCTTTAAATTATTAAGTTAAATAAAACACCCCTTTCCCCAACCGCCCCACCCCCCAAATAGCTTTTAATTGTCTGCATTTGTCATTTAGATTTTTTAATAATGCAACCTAAAGTTTCAGTGAAGAATAAAAATGGAAAAAGTAAAAGAATTGGCAGTAGCTTTGTTATAGGATTTTCCTTGTAAATGTTTCACGACAAAGGGGATTCCCAAGGATGGAAATAAAATGTCAGTGCTGCCAGGATTTTTTCTTTTACCTTCACATAACACATTCAGTACATTCATTCAATTTGTGTCGAAAAGGTTCTATCTATCAATTCAATTTTTTTTAACTAATTCCTTTATCGATTGGATTTTACTTTGCGAGATAATTTTACAATAAATATTAATCCTGGATATCTTCATTTTCTTCTACAAAATAAGAGTAATATTTGCATACTGCTTTACTTCGTAAAATGGAGAATCTTGAGAAGATTATTACCAATGTCTTAAGAATTCTTTAGGCCTTGATTACCACAATGTCAATTTAAGTTACGACTTGTTACACTCTTTCTTATGGCTTCGTTGACACTACTCCCAACAGCCGTTTGTTCAAAGCTGAAAGAACTCTGGTAATGACGCTACTTCAACAAAGTTTACTAACAGCTTTATGAGTTATTATCAACATTTAGTATTGGACAGTACCAAGATGTCAATATTGACAACATTAAAGGATTATTTTTTGGGACTCTCCATAGTCACGAACATGAAACGAGAGAGAGAGAGAGAGAGAGAGAGAGAGAGAGAGAGAGAGAGAGAGAGCCACCTGTTCATGTTCCACAGCAGGGCAGGAATCTGAGCTCTTATACGTGAGCCATCACAAATTCTTGAAAGGCTTTTTATCAGCTTCATTGGCGTAATAGGTTAAATACGACAGCAGGTTCTGGGAAAACATTGCCATAAACTGCTTGCTTGTGTGCAGCCAGGAAGACATAAAAATCATTGTCTCAGACCACTCCTACACAAACCAGTGACTCTTTAATCTAATACAGAACTATTTTTATAAAATATTTCTTAGATTAATCTAAATAACTTATCTTCTGTACAATACATCAAAATACCCTCCACGTTTTCCACCACCACGGTCGCCAGGTTGCGAGTTGAGGCGAAATATGAAATCCATGAATCCATAAATCTTATGATGGTCTCAGGGTAAGTGATCTGCTTCTTATTTACAACAAACCAGGGATTAATGGACGAGATACCCTGACGTTCCTAGGTGCATAGAAGCGATGCACCCCAGAAAAAAAACTAGCAACGAGGAAGCACTTGAAGGACTAATTATGGTAATATAGTTATTAAGAGAAGTCGAGGCGCAAGAATATTCTTGACGTCAGCTTATACGTTTATGTATCATGGATCCAAGAGTTCTGATTCTCCATCAATAACAAAATAGCGTGCTTTCCTAGTGAAAACTTCCAGTCAAAAAGTCGTTGGCAATTTCTCTCAAGACGAAGAACAATTATAAAAGAAATAAATAGATAAATAAACAACAACGGGAACTAAACACCTCAAGACAACAGTCAGTTGCCGATGAAAAAAAAAAAAAAAAAAAAAAAAAAAAAAACAGGATTTTTCAGTCTTATATATGGTGCAATATGCTGGTGGAAGAAATTGAATAATGATTATTGAAAATTTTCCATGTCTAAACGATACTTCTTAACGCAAACGCCTAACTTGCATTTATCAACACCTCTGAATAAAAATAAAAAAAAAGATAAGTTGGTCAAATACATAGGATGTCCTTACGTTTTACTTCATTGTGCGCTATTTTCTTTCCAGATTCCTAAAAATCGCGTCCGTTATGGGATCTGCTCAAAAGACCAGAAAATTGGCTGGATATTGCCACCAGGTTAAGACTGCGAACTCAGCGGCAGAGAAGGCAAATCTCTAAAGAGGAAATATTATTAGCAAATCCTCCCCTGACCAGATCGATGATGACAGAGAGAGAGAGAGAGAGAGAGAGAGAGAGGGAGAGAGAGAGACAACCGAGTCAATTAATAATATCTGATAACCACTGAAAGTATTTAAATGTGTTCAAATGAACATTGAACATTTACATGTTATATGTGTATTCTCACAGCACATGATTAATATATGAAATAATACAGAACTGAGAGGTAAACAATGCCGAGATTGGTTGTTTGAATATCCCATGAATTAATACACCTCACACATACGGAAGCAATAAAGAAGAAATGCTAGTTAGCACTATGCCAATAAAATCGTGCCAGGAGCCACAGTGGGAAGGAGCCACCTGTATCACGAATCAACGAAACAAGAAAAATATATTACAAAGAGAGAGAGAGAGAGAGACTAAGTTATTTGGTCTTACAACTACAGGGATCACTGAGAGAGAGAGAGAGAGAGAGAGAGAGAGAGAGAGAGAGAGAGAGAGAGAGAGAGATTATTGTTTAAATATTTCCACAATAAATATTTTTTCCTCTAACAGCACACCTTGAAATATTTAATATTTTTTCAAGGTTAACGGAGCATGAAATACTTTACCCTCTAGACCTTGCCTTCTCTGTAGTTTCTTTTCCTTGGCCCTCGGCCTCAGGTCCTAAGAGCATTAGAGGTCGAATGATCTTTTCTGCAGGATTGGCAGAAAATGAGAAAGGAAACACAAGAATATCTGCAGGTGATTTGTTAGATGGATCAGAATGAAGACGGTGCAGTGGGTAGGGGCGCAAATATAGACTACCCCCCAACCCCCAACAAAAGATTCATTCGTCGAAATTGTCAGTAAAATAACGATAACAAAAAAATGTTTAATGTTGAGTAACTAATACCTTTGACTCTGGGATAGAAACATTAAGGCAGGAATGTCATTGCGCCCTGCACACACACACACACACACACATACATACACATACCCACACAACATCGTCGAAATGCAATAACTAAGCTTCCGGACATAAGGCTTCGATAAACACCCTTCAGAGCCAAACTTTCTTGCTCCTCTCCCGTTATTTCTTTTTATGTGACATTTGATGTAACCAAGAGAGAAGAATTGCCTACAGGAGAGAGAGAGAGAGAGAGAGAGAGAGAGAGAGAGAGAGAGAGAGAGAGAGCACAAGTGCTTCCAACGGGTCAAGTTCCATTCATGCTAAATTATTAAAAATATAATAATAAAAAAGATAAGTCGTCTATTGGACAAGGGAAAGAGACTAAATACCAAACACTGAAAGAAAATTATGGAGTATTTTCTCCTGACAACCATAATCCCCTACTGGAGGACTTAGGCATTTTTGATGAACTATATTTGGCTATTCCGTTTCAGTTAGGGCTCATTCAGGGGGTTAAAACTGGAACTCCCTTTCACTCCCTCTTTCAACTCTGGAGATTCTCTTTTCCCTCCTGAAAAGACTGAATCTCAGTTCTTCTCCATTCATGTGCTTTTTCCTTTTTACTGAGATTTTTTTCCACTCCACTTCCTACTGAATGAGGCTGACTTTAAATAACGTTTTTGTTCTATTTCTTGACCGATAAGATAAAAATTACATTTACTAGGTTTTAGAGGAATTATATTAGGAGCTACGAAACTTGAATTATATAAACACACACACACACACACACACACACACACACACACATATATATATATATATATATATATATATATATATATATATATATACATATATATATATATATAATATATATATATATATATATATATATATATATATATATATATATATATATATAATATGTGTGTGTGTGTGTGCGCGCGCGCGCGCGTGTGTGTGTATGCCAGATATAAATTTCTGACACACATCGGGATCGAACCCAGGCCTTCCAATTGAAAGCCAAGGGAGCTACCAAATGATTCACAAAAGTCGAAAATTAAGTTAGAACCTAAGTACTATTGTACCTAAGGCTTTGACCCAGGCCGGCTTGCTGCCCACCATACCAGGAATTTTTACGTAACTTCCCGACCCAGCAGCAACCCAGTGGGTAGCATTTGGTTCGAATTATCCCTTCTACGTAAATATGATAGTCAGAAACTTATTGTGATTGCGTGTTAATGATAATCAGAAACTTATTGTGATTGCGTGTTAATGATAATCAGAAACTTATTGTGATTGCGTGTTAATGACTTCTATCATATTCACCCAGAAGAGCTAACTCGAATGTGGTCACTGGTAGGTTGGGAAGTTGGGTAAAACTCCCAGGTATGCTATAATATTTCCAATCCTTCTAGCCGTTTTAGGCGTTTCCTCCTATGCTACTAAATGTGGTGGGCTGCAAGTGACTGCGTTTATACCTTTACAATCCTTACCCTGGGGAGCCATAACAGTTGTTGTTTGAGCCTACTCACCAAGACATTCAAAGTAAATCTCTTAAGGTATCTAGATTATCTGAACTCTTACTTGAAAAACAAGATCAGCAGTAAGTGCAAAGAATCTCATTGCAGCTTGTAACACGACATTTCCATAATTTCGATTTGCAATTATTGAGCGAGATGGAATGAAAAGAGGTTTTATATACGATTGTAAGTCTAGCGAATGTCCTTTTCTCCTCACGTCACGCATTGACTTGTTTTTCTGTTTCAGAGGTCATTTAAATCCTCTCTTGGATCTTTCATGGGATAATCCTTGACTTCTACATTGAACCTGTGACTACATCATACACATATGTTTGTCTGCTATCGCTTTCCTCTCTAAAATAAGTAATTATACACACATACATAGAGATACATATGTACATGCACGCAAACACACAGATTACTCCGGATAGTTCATTCCATGGTGTTTGTATGATGACCTATACCTTAATGAGGCATGTCGATCTCTACCAAGACCACCTTGCCACTACATGACCTGAGAGCACCTTACCTTGACTCTGAGTCCATTAGGAAAACTTACAACGTAATTCAAAATGTCTGGCATGTTCAAGAAAAAAACACGGTTGACTTTTTTACCAAGTGCAAAAATATTACACAGGTCTTTAAAATGAGAGCAAACGTAAATATAAAATTGATTATTTAAGCGTGTTGTAGGTTAGTAATGCCTTGCATTCACAGAACAAATTGTTTATGAACATTTGATATGGAAGAGCCCCTCACCAACCACCCTTGCCCTGCCCAAAACGACAAAAATGTTCGGAAAACCTATAGGCAGTAAGAAGTACTTAGGTTCTAACTTTTATTTTGAGCTGTGTGGTTCATTGTAAAAGGTACGATTTCGATGTGAGTCATAACTAGATATATATATATATATATATATATATATATATACAATATATAATATATATATATATATATATATATATATAATATATATAAATTATATATATATTATATATATATATATATATATATAGATATATATATATATGTATATAGCTGGGGGTCCAAGTTACTGTCTATCGTTGTTTCTAAACTAGGCATCGGTTCCAACCCTGCCGGGACAAAGCACTATTTATTATGGAGTCCCTAAACATAACACTAATTAATTATAACTCCACTTTGGGTGCAGTTTATTCCCAAAACTATAGTGAAATGGATATCAAATGATGTTTGTAACGTAATATTCGTGGATATATGCATATGAATACAAAGATTCCCAATTTGGAGAATACAAGTGAAAGTGGTTGCAATGTTAAAATGTAGGACACTGTCAACAGATGCCAAAAGCACTACAGGTATTTCATGAAACGAAACACACCTGTGCTTTGCTCATATAAAAAACGAATGAGTGCAAGATTCATGCAACAATGAAAACATTAATTTAGTTCCAATTTATTACCTAAGCCCAATTCTCCGATCCAGCGAAGACAGTGAGCACAGACTTTCAGATCTAGCTTAGTCATCATTCCCACAATTCCCTTGTCACAAAAAAATATATATAATAATAATAAAATGTTACGTGGTCAGTGATGCTCTGCTTTACTGTGGAAATTTGAAGACCAAATAAGAACGAAATGCTTAATAAATACCGAATGTTGCTGCTGCAACTTCTGACACACCTGACGGACTTGTTAGTTGGGATGAACTCGTAGGTGTCATCATTTGTGGATCCCCACGACGGAAAAATCCCTTTCATCCGCAGGTATACACACCTTCCATGAGATTCATGTAATTCTCAATGTGAGGAGAGAGAGAGAGAGAGAGAGAGAGAGAGAGAGAGAGAGAGAGAGAGAGAGAGAGAGAGAGAGAAATCTTTTCTATACCTAATACTGATACAAATTTTTACATGGCCCATTTAATTCCAGATCGATAATATAAAATTAAGTTTCTCTCCTGAAGAGAATGAAACAATTTTTCAATATTACAGAAAAATCATGCTATCAGCTGGACAGTTTGTTACAGTGATAGGTTGGAAATAAATGCAGCGTAAACCTGATCTCCTTATTTTAAGAAGCTTGTGTAGTATGTTTTAATCTTAATATCAAGAGGTATGGGATCACCTACACTGGAAAAACCGTCAGTGTTCGTTTTGACTGTCACCCTACCAAACATCATTTGAACTTCTAGCACTACGGATTAGTCTTCTCGAATAGGTATTAATCGTAAAGGTATCAATTCAACAGTGCTATAGCTAGTGATAGCTTGTATAGAATTAACAAGTAGATTTAGACGAGTCTCTCTTTGTACTTTGTCAGTGCAGTCCGAAGGCTAAGACTGTGATGCGCAATTCTGCAAGTCAGTGCATTTTGTCAAAAATACAATAAAATATCTATAGTTCTGGATGCTCCCCCTTCTTCCATACAATCATTTTAGGAAACTCACACTAAGTAAAATAAAGTTTGATAATTTCTGTCAAGTCTGGTTTCAGCTTGTAAACGAAATGGGGAAAAATGAGCACAATTTTTACGAAGTTTTCTTGATTTGCTGTACAGGAAATTTTGTAGAAATCACAGAACTTATGTGACCTGAAAAGTGGATGTGTGAGTGAGTATGTTGTATTAAGAATAGGAGCCTCGGCACTGATTGCAAATACTTAAATAAAATTCTTCTCAGCCAGGGGCCTTTTCGCTCATTTTGGGGGTTCCAGCGATTATAGTCAGTTTCGTCCCGTCCCTCACCCAAAGCCCAACGCTTTCTAGATTTAAAATAGGTATTTGGTAACTCAGTTGAATGTTATCTGGATGCATTTCTTATGAATATTATGGTGTTTCAATATGAACTGTCACCATTACATTCCTCTCAAGATTTGACTATTCCTACGTCTCCATTCTAAACACTTAAATCTCCACAAAATTTCAAACTGGTGACCGATTAAAATTGTAATGTACGCCAGCTGAATGGAAATCTTACATTGCCTCGTAAATCATCTCTCTCTCTCTCTCTCTCTCTCTCTCTCTCTCTCTCTCTCTCTCTCTGTGCTGTTTACTTTCTGCGATTTTATCAGTGAAATTCAGCACCGGTTGAGGAGTGGTCTTACAAAAACAAACTGATAGAAGGAAAACAAAACTGATCGGATTTGATGTTTATGAAAGGGCTCCACTGTGAGACACGAATAGCGAAGAAAATGAATGGGGTAGATGAAAAATAATAGCAAAAGTATGAAGACTTCAATAAGTGCCTGCATCGTTATGTTCATTCCAAAGTTTAAATAGAATTTTCGAATGAAAGACCGGAATGTTTTAAGAAAAATGAAAAGAAAATATTGGAAGGTAGGAGCCGTGCAAAATGGGGTGAGGACAGGATAATTTTCAACATGGAGTCTGTCCCTATTCATGCAAATGAATTTATATTTTGCGTTTATTGTCTTCCTTGCCTCAGTACTATACGTCCAGAGAGACTTACTGTAACTGTCAAACTTATTTTCCCTTTGAATAAGACATACATTGTAACGTGCCTAGTGAGAGAAGCCATAGAAGATGACTTCATTATTTATCCAGAGTATTTGGTTCGAATAAATCATCTCGTTATCGATTTTAATCTGATATATTTCCTAGTGCCTTTGCATAACATCTATAGATGCACTTCCACCAAGTACACACACTGTATGGATATATAATTTTTTGTTTTAAATAATGATACGCTATTGATATACTTCATGATACGACAGACGACCAAATGTTAACAGTGTTTTTTTAAACGAATTTACATGTCCAGGTCATGTGAACGGGCGTCAAGAAGACAAGAGCAACTAAGGTCAAAGCCAATTTAATCACACCTATTGTGAAAACACATCTCAGTACACGATTATAGTTAACAACCTGTCTACAGTACATAACTAGAAAAAAGCTTTGTGTTTTAAACAAGATGTGCTATTTAGGTTTGTTCAATATAACTGTTTAAAAGATTTAAATGAATAATATGGAAATTTAAGAAAACGGAGTAATAAATGTACATATACGGGAACAAATCTAAAATATTATGTATTCATCACTTAATGAAAAGAAATCCAATCCACAGGTGAATTAAATGGTGATACAGTGGTAAATGGTGACATCACGGAATCTTTACAGTAACAGCTTGATTTTACCTGTTCAAATTACTTTCACTTTTCTTGGCATTGACAGTCACGTTTGTATACTTGTCTACGAGCAAGGGAAAAAAATCTCAAGCATCTCGTCAAAATAAAGGCTACAGTAGAGAAAGGATCTCAAGATCTACCGGTAATTGGTAGTAAGGAAGGAAGGAAGGATTGGGGGACGGCGGGAGCGGGGGGCCGGGCACATCTCACTTAAAGAACAGCCCCACCTAACCATCTATCCCATAACACCGAACGGCGGTGGAATAAATCTATCTGGAAGATAAATCATTGGCAGGAATAAAATATAAAAACAAAATAAACATAGAAAACATAAATCAAATGATGGTAAAAAAATAAAATTAAGAAATAAATAATTGAAAAATGGGTGATTTTTCAAGCTGTGAAATATGGAACAAAAGGAAAGAATAAACATCGGCAAACAACAGTTGAATTTACACGAGAAGAGTGCAAAACAATTTTAAATATTTATATACGGATGCATATACTAATAAATTCCTGCATGCGCAGGATTTTGGATTTTGAACATACCGTGGAAATTTCCGCCTGTTTCTTATTTGTTCGAGAAAAAAAAAACGGAAATTTCAAGGGGTGGGTTAGGTTAGGTTAGGTTAAGGGACTTATAATTTTTTCACTCATAATCATATTTATGTGAAATGATGGATTTTTCATCCGTAGAGTATATCTTGAGCCAAAATGGGGTTGGGTATTTTCAAGGGGTCGAGCGAGACCATGGTTCTCCTATCCGAAGAGTTATTCATGAGCCATTTTGGGGTTCTTTTCTGAACTAGAGTGAAATATTTGGTGGTTTTCCCGTGGAGTCGTTAATAGTCAACGTATGTGAGGTTAAGATAAAGGCAAACTTATGGGTTTTATCGCCTGTGAGCCGAATTGGGGGTCGGGTGTTGAGGTTGAGCCTCAACACTGCCAATTAAGTGAACGAATTTGCTCATATTTCTCAGGCATAGAAAATATTGCCAACTCATTCTTAATAGATGGAGAACGAAGTTGATAAAATGCCGAGAGAAAAATATCCTGGTCTTATAAAAGGTACGAATTACGAAGATCGAATACCGTGTCCAGACACACGGTAGGTACAGCAATATATTACCTCAGCTGATCACAAAGGTCTGTCCGCGTCAAGAGACCAATATTACGGGAAGTTTTACGTAACTACGGTATTCCCATCGAAAGAGGCAAGATAATTCAAAGTATCCATGAAATAACTAGGTGTAAAGTTAATGTACACAAACATACAGAAATCAAATATAATATGCAAGAATTTCCAACGGCAGCTCTTGCACTAACACGTTCTCTACCTTCTGCCAAATCGGTTTTATTTTTATACAGCTTGAAACCACTTCGTTGGGAAAAGCAGGGCACAGCACACACAATTTAGTGTGTGGAAAAGGTAAGACGCTCTCTGACTTAGGCTGGCGCGTTGGAAATTTATGTTCTTCCACCAAAGCTGCTTGCAGGAATTTATCTTGCTTGTTCTCACACTGCAAGACCTTGAATTCCTTACTAAAAGGAAATCCACTTTCAGCGTGGATGCCAAAGGACTGTCATTATGCACAGGAATTTTCATGATTAATAAAAGATCTATTCAGTTCCAGGGCAAAGAAACCAGTACTGATACTCAGTCACGTGGAACAACGGTAATGCTAAAAAGAGATGGCGTGACAGGCTGCATTATACATATATATATATATATATATATATATATATATATATATATATATATATATATATATATGTATATATTGCACTATTTTGTTCGATAGTACACAAAGATGGCAGTATGTAAGAGAGCAGCTGTATACTAGTATTGCAATTTACTATATTGTCAAGAACATAGTGGCATTTATAGTTATTACCTCAACATGAGTACAAGTTCTGACCGTCTATAATCTTGAGATACATCGAAAAATTTTATCATTTGTTCGGATAACGGTCTCTGACCAATTATTTGCTAGTTCAGTTTCAAATTTGAAGTTTGAAAACTCTTTTTACATTATATTTCACAGGAATCTGTTTATTGCTACAATTGCATAAAAGTGATGTGGCTGCCCTTCAATATCCAAAGTTCTCTTCCAAATTTGTGATTAACTCCAACACGTTCACCACCAGTAAACTTAATGTAATATAATACTTAATAAAGGAACTAAATAAATAAAAACAAAATATGGACAGGTGTTGACATCAGTTTTCATCCCGATTTCTTATCATGAAGTAATTCGTATTCTTATCTCTATGAATCTACTGTACTAAATATCTTTTTACCACTGTTTTATCAAACTCCCTTGAATATTTGCTCATACCAAACTATACTCTGCTTTTTCCATCTGTCCATCCGCCTGTGGTGTTTGCGTATGGTAACACTGCGTCCCGGGCTTCAGATAGTTACGCTATGTGTAAGTTTTAGGTAAATAAAAGGATATCTGGGTGTACTTTTGCAACTGAAAAGTGTTTTGATAATTTACTGTATGCGAATTACACCGTTGATATTCGAAATAGGATATTATTATAATTGTTGAATGTAAGCTGAATATAACTATCTAAAGCCCGGGACGCAGTGTTACCATAAGCAAACACCACAGGCGGGTGGACATATGGAAAAAAACGAGTATAGGATGAAACCACCTCGCCTTCCAATATGAAATCTTTCCTATAAAATTACACTGACTGTACGAAACCTAAATTTATTTGGCCTATCCATTCACGTGGTAAGTTACATCGGCGTTCTGACTTTTATGGCGGGGCACTGAATGCTCCAAGAGAAAGGGGGAGAACGCTTGTGTGGTAGGCTTTTCATCGCAAGCATTTCAGTACAATGAAAATTTCGCTTGAGGCTTGAGGTAGGGGGGTTGGGGGGGGTGGGTTCCCGGGAAAGAAATATGGCTACCCGAGAGCTACTGGGCAGAAATTGTTCGTCCTGACGCCAAAGACCATCTGTTTCTCTTTTTGCATTTTTATACTTTGACCTAGCTGTTGTTGTTGTTTGAGATTAAGCTGGCCCTATGCCAGCACGGGCTCTTGCTCATAGAGCAGCCCGTAGTTGACCAAGCATTACAGGAAAACTTTAACAGAGGAATTGCAAATGGAAAGCAACATAATGTATAAAGATTTCAATAAAAAATTTTACATTTTTTTTTATTTGGCGCGTCTTCAAATTACTAAACAAAGCTAAATTTAAAAGAGAGAGTGACAATATTACTATTTTTGGGTGCTGGGCATCTCTGGGGCTTCTCTCTTTCGAACGACACACGGCGATTGTTGCAAAGCTACACCGGATGTAATTTTTTTACTAATGCAGTATTTTATAATGCTATATGGACGGATGGTTGTAACGTTTAAAGGCAGTTGTAAGTTAATGTTGCAACTTAACACATTGTCTTGAATAAAGTAACGCTTACATATTTATCTTTACATGAGGTTAGGTTCTGATTGTCATCAATCTCTAGATGTGTCGAAGAAAATATTACTTTACATCAGAAAACTCTCTTACACCAAATTTTTTTTTATTTGTTTAGTTCTTGTATAAAGTTTAAGACTCTATTCTATACATTATTCTCTTGAATCTGGTAAATCTCATATTCTGCCTCATATGTTTAAATCTACACTTCCTTAAAAGGGATGTGACTGACCTGAATATCCAACATTCTCTTCAACGTTTTGCGATTGGGTCCCGAAGTTTTATTACCGGTAACTGCCTCATTGTCAATATTCATGATTCTTGTATTAATACCGATTATAACGGATGTAAACTTTTCATGATAGAAGAAAATAATATATAATGAAATATGTAATGCAAGTTCTACAAAAACAAAACAAAATACGAACTGTTTTGATT
>NC_087203.1:97029150-97031410 GCF_015104395.2 Macrobrachium nipponense
AATAGGAAAATAATGTCTGTAGTCTAGAGTAATGAATCATCTTATTCCAGATGCAAACCAACACACGAACAATATCAGCACTGGAAAATCGACCTGTTTTATTGACTTTGACATAAAGCAATTTAGATTTACAATGTTACGAAACAACAGAACGAGAACGACGACTGAAACTTCAGAAAGTAAACCATTCTTTCATCTGCCACTATATTATAGAAAACTGACCAGCCAAGCTTCTCTCTTTCACGAACATCGAGAACCAATCACAAAATCAGCAAAGGCATATCAATTACTACCCTACTTCAATCATCAACGTTTCAAAAAAGATGAAAGCGATTGTGAGGATTAAACGTGAAATACATCATGGATTTATTTTGAAGGTAAGGGAGCAATCCATAAAGAGTAACGGGAGTATGAAAACAAAGCAGAGGATATGAGGAGGCGTAGGAAGGAAGAATTACACGAGATCCTGAAAGGCACAACTAACGAATTGTAATTATTCAGGACGTTTAATCTCATCTCGTAATGATTCAAATCTAACGCAAATAAGAGTAGCATGGAAGCAAGCATTCATATGAAACACGTTCTCTCTCACTACATATTATTATTAATAATAATAATTGGTGATATCAACATTACTGTCACACCCATTAATATTTCATCAATAATATTATGATCACTACTATTTACTGTTCTTGCTACTGCGCACACAGACGCACAGAGGTCACGAACTCGTTTCTGTTGTTAACTGAGAAACATTACAAAGAAGGAGGTAATGAAATCATAAGAGCGCAAGAGCTAACAGGTTCCCGGAGATGAATCTTAGATTTGGGCGTCCAGCGTCTCTCCTTTTACTGAGAAAACTTTTATCGAAATTAACTTAACTTCGGCGGCCAGTCAAGGCGAGACTTAATAGGAGCCCGCTTACAGGATTATCGCTAGCCGCGCGAGAGAGAGAGAGAGAGAGAGAGAGAGAGAGAGAGAGAGAGAGAGAGAGAGAGAGAGAGGCCAATATTTAAAATTGAAGTATAAATGATATTGGTCTCAGTTGCAAATATTTCGGCTCCTTTTTAGTGTGCTAGAATTTTTCCTTTACTTCGAGGTCGGGTATGAAAATTGTTATAAAAATCTGAAGACAGACAGCTTGCAACTATATACATCATATGTTGACAACCAACAAAGAATAATTCAAAATATGAAATCGCTAGTAGTGGCAACAGGGCATAAATCTGATAACGGTCGTACACATCTACAGGGCCTATCAATGAGAAAATGATCGAATTGTAATGATGATATACCTCATAATAATAATAATAATAATAATAATAATAATAATAATAATAATAATAATATTATTATTATTATTATTATTATTATTATTATTATTATTATTATTACTTATATTTATTATTATTATTATTATTATTATTATTATTATTATATCATAATTAATTATTATTATTATTATATCAAGAGAGATCACAAATTCAAAGGCTGCAGTATGACACGAAATAAAGCTAATATCATAAATTTTAAGAAAAGAAAATTCAGTACAAAACAAGATGAGTAATTTCGTAGAGTGACTTAATTAAAAAAACCAATAGTATTTGAAATCAAAATCAAAAGGAAACTAAAACCAGAGAGAGAGAACGGTCCCTAATAATGCGTCATATTTCAAAGCCAAAGACCAAATAAACAATAATTGCAATAAATCGAAAAATAAATATAGGGAATGTATTTGAGAAGAGTGACCGAAAAATGGAAGATACGTTCAGAGTGAATGTTTCGCTTGAAAGAACCACCAAGCAATGTAAATGCTCAACGTATGGCTTCCCAGTACACCTTGGGAAGGAAAATCCCTACATTGTGCATGAGTGCACCTTAAAGAACACCGAATTCAAGTTCAAGACTGTGGAAGATTATGGCACAAAGGCTTTAGTCCTAAAATAACAGAACCACCTTCTTGCCCTCCTAACTTTTATCTTAAGGCCACGCCTGGTTTGGGTTTGCTTTTTCTTGTATTCTTACATTTCTCCTCACTTTCCTGATTCTTCTAAGCTTTCTTCATAGTCGCAATTCTTTCTACTCTTAAATGCTGTTCCTTTTTTGTTAGTTCTAACCTAAAGGACTTTGTCAACAGTCCTATCATTTTTTTATACACAGGAGTTCATGTGATACTTGAAACCTTAAACTTAGTTTCTTGTTCTTTGCTACCAAATCTAAAGGTATCTGGGATAATGAATGGAGCATTGAAACCTGTGGC
>NC_087203.1:97031910-97041910 GCF_015104395.2 Macrobrachium nipponense
TCATTTTTCAATCTTTGTTACATGTAGGTATTTTAGGACTGTTTTCATAAACCGTCACTAAGAATTAGCTCATCACCTCTACTTCTCATTATGTTACTAGTTACTAATTACCCTTTCCTGTGTTACTTCGATTAATTGTACTTTGCTACTAATTATTTTTCTGCATTACATCGATTAACCAAAAAAAAGAATGTTAAAAATTGAAAACAAAAAACCTACACATAGACCGAATTCTTCGTCTTTTTTCCCTCAAAAAAAAAAAAAAAAAAAAAAAAAAAAAAAAAAGACATTATGCATAAAATATTCCCCTAAGGGTCTCGATACTTGCAATGAAACGTTGCAATGTGTCTTACTATGGCCCTCTCCGAAATGCAGCTGAGCCAAGTTACCGCAATCAATAAAATGACGACGGCATTTAGACTCTTCTCGAGAGAACTTGTCTTCATTACAGAGTTCCTGATCAATGGGAAACCATCTTGCATGAAAATGAACCATCAAGAGAGAGGAGAGAGAGAGAGAGAGAGAGAGAGAGAGAGAGAGAGAGAGAGAATTTCTCATTTCATATTGCTGTGCGGAGAATATGTCACTGAAGAAACTCGCTTGATAATTCAGCTTGAAAAGGTAAACGAAAATTAACGTACCATTCTTGCTACTAATTAGCCGCTTCGGTTGAAAATCAAGTTAACAAGGTATTTTCCATAAAAACACCCAAATATAGAAAGTAAGTACTATATTTCAGAGACTGCTGTCTCTCTCTCCAGGTAGGAAATGAACGAGAAAATTTACAGAAAAGGCGGTATTTATACCAAGAGATTCCATCCACAGGTCGCACGTTTTTCTAAGTCACCCAGCCCCCCCCCCCGCCGAGTAATTCTTCTTTAATCTTCTTAAGAGTTGTTTGAAAGAAGATTTTATCAATGATATCTGAATCCCGGCGCCCTTTGAGATGTTCATTACCTGTCTTTGTTTAATAAAGACTGCATCTATCATTTGACTTTTGTACCGACATCTGCTGTTATAAATTATACGTTTATTCTGTGGTTATGGTTATTTATATAGTTAAAAATAGCTTTGCTCTGTTGTCCATACCTAACGACCGTTAATGTTGTATTAATCTCTGGGGAAGTGATTTTCCTGTAAAACCTATGTAAGATTGGTCACAGTCCAGGCATGGGGTTTCGTAAACTCCTGTGTCCTTGGGGATGTCTTTTGTTGGACGTTAATCAGGGATTTGGCTAAGGTATTTGGGTAGGTAAAGGCAAAAGGGTTAGATTTCTGAGGGTTCTGGGTCACCATCTTAATCGAGTCCAGGTGTGGATTTTATTTTATTTTTGGGTGTCTCTCTGGTCTTGCCTTGAGGGGGTAGGTAAAAAATTACGTTTGCTTTATGAATAGCTTTCTCAATTATATGGTCAGGATGCTTTGAAGATGAAAGCTCCTTACGAATTAGTTCAAATTCCTTTCCCAAAATTCCAAGTCATCTCACTCTACAGAAAACCTAAATACCAACAAGTCAGGTTCCTCGTCTGACATCAAAAGGACTACTTCATGTTTTATCTCCTTTGCACGAAATTTTTGTGTTAGTAAGCCCAATGTGTAAATAAAATAAATCCGGTGTTAAAGAGTATCTTTATCTAAAAGCAAATATACGAAAACAAATATGTTAGCTTGCCAATAACCTACAATGAAAATTAAACATCCCTGTACTTGAAAGTAAAGACGGTCAATCCTTGCAAGAGAATTTCTTGGCAAATTTACATTGCCAATAAAGGAAATTTAATGGTTTTTGACCAAACAATAATGCCTAATGACATCAGTCTCTATAGCCAGCTCAAACACTGAATTTTCATACATTGCTTTAAAATACCAGCTTACAGTTCAAATAAATATAGTATAATGATCCTACAACGTTCCTATAAACAGGCTATCTTTCGAATTGAAGTCGCATTAACAGAACAGAATTATTTTCCATTGCTGATTCCGGAACCTGAATTTTACCTTGACATTTGAATAAACAATACGAGAGAAAGAGGATAGAGAGAGAGAGAGAGAGAGAGAGAGAGAGCGCTAAATAAGCTGTTATATTGTAATGAACGTGAGGAATCCTACTTGAATAAAGCTCTCTCTCTCTCTCTCTCTCTCTCTCTCTCTCTTACATAATACTGATCCCAAAGCCAGTCTCCCTCTCAATACGTAGAAACCTTATCATCAAAGCATTCAATACGGCATATTTTTATTCTCTTTCATGTCATCAAAGTATTCTCAGAAAAAATCCCCATTGATCGCCAATTTTCGGGAACATCACGAAGCGATGATATCAATTTTTTTTCCACGTAATAATTTTTCCATCTATTCATAAACTCTTTTAAAGTTGTGTTTAAAACTCCGATTTTAATGAGAGAATTAACGACATACCCAGTTTTTACCTCATTATGTACATTTTTACTTCATTACAGATGATGCTGACGCTGATCTGTACTTTCTGTTTATTCCCCATATTTTAGTCTTATCTTTTATGCCCTTAAATGTTAAACTTTCCATCTCTGACTAAAGTGTGATACAGCTTATCACATAAACGCTCTCGTCCCGTGTGTTGGGTAGGATTTGGTTTTCAATTCACCTGCACAAATCTCTTCCTTCGGAATATAAAAAAAAAAACAACGCTAAATTTAGATGTGCTTCTTAATAATAAAGATGTCAGTGAACGGGGTTTTGGCATATCTGTACTGCAAGTTGACCTCTTAATTTATACATTTTCTTTAAACAAATTCAAAGCATTCCTGGCACAAAGTCCAAAGGAAGAGGCGAAAGTAACTTCATCAGCCGAGGGAGATTGTACTAAGAATATTTATATACTTTCACTTCTTTGAAACGGAGTCGCCAAACTAAAGCGATAAACCCTTCCCATATTATTTCTCACCAACTGCACAGGTCAGTGCATCGAAATATTCTTAATTTAAAAGTCAATAAACCAAGTGAAAAATTGCACATGGCGACTCAACAAAAGACATCTGATTGTACAGCGATATTATTATTTAAATTTTTCGAAGTTACTGACTGGCAAGAGTGAAATGAGGAATTGGTTACGCTGATTACATTCCAAAATACTCTGTGGTTTTCGTAGACCACAGTACAGAATAATAATAATAATAATAATAATAATAAAATAATAATCAATAATAATAATAATAATTACTATTATTATTATTATTATTATTATTATTATTATTATTATTATTATTATTATTATTATTATTATTATTATTATTATTTATCTATTTTACTTTGGGCGCAGTAACATACGAGATGCTTGGAAACTTTCGTCCCCAATTTTTAATTTTGATGCTGTATCTTCGATATTGCCAAAGGTCTTCTGAGTCAAACATTGCAGAAGAATAAGAATAATAAGTATATATGGGAATCAACTACAAAACCGGCGCTTTCCCCCTCAGAAGGAGTTGCTCAGTTAATACGTCCACATAGATTGGCTTCGGGATTATACGACGATGTTGCCCGGCTTTCTGGGCGCAAAATCAGTCCACTTGCTGAACCTAACCTTACCTCGCTTCACTGATCAGCAGACTGACAGTATAATGATGGTTAATCTTAGGTGATTGGCAGTAGGGGTAGTGTTTGAATACAAGATGGAGGACTGACTTTACTTTCAATTTTTTTTTTTTTTTATCAGTCGTCATTAACGGTAGCTTTGTGGTTTGTTGATAGATTTCCAGTTAACGCATTGATATAATTCCTCTTCAAGTAGGCAGTCGCACATGCACACACACACAAATATATATATATACATATATACACACACATATATATTAATTAATATTATATGATATATATATACCCTACTATATATATTATATAATATATATAGATATATATTATATATATATAATATATATATGTATATGTATTATTCGAACTACAAATGTCTTTTAATATCTAATTCGCTCTACCTCGGAATTAATGATATTTTCATATATGTAAACCGAAGGGGAATTTTTTAGTTGATACTAATTTCATCCTCTCGTGGTTCGAACCACCGCCCAGTGGACAGAGACGAAATCAGGACGTCAGTGACGAGATATCAAAGAACATTTGTAGCTCGAATAATTTATATGAATCACGGTGATGTGATAATTATTCATATATATATATATATATATATATATACATATATATATATATATATATATAGATATATATATATATATATATATATATATAAAATTTCATGCAGCAACTAAGATTCAGCGTACCAAGCTGTTTTTATCTAATTCATCAACGAAACATACATATGACACAACCATAAAAGAAACTGACCATCAATATCTAATAAGCATTTTAAAACAAACCGTATAGGCCAAAAAGCGAACTGCACGTGTTCCGTGCAATATATATGCAAAGGAATCCCCTGACCTCCATCTCAACAGCACCTGGAAGACCGCCATCCTCCCGAGCAACATATATCCACGGCCCAACGGGCAGTGACTGGCACATCCAATCTCTTTTAACAAACCACTCTAACAAGGACAAGTAAGCGAAACTGTGCTCCAAGGTCACCATGGCAGGCAGAAGATTGCCGTTGAGAAGCGGAAAACGGTTTTCGTTTCTTCGTGAAGAAATGAAAATTTGCTGTGAGAGCGCAAGTACAGACTTTGCTCCTGACGAGACGCCTGTCCAGAATTCCTGCCTTTGCTTCGTCCATTTCTGATGTGGAAAGGAAAAGAATCTGATGGGAGAGAGAGGGAACAACGAAAAATAGGTGAAAGGGGAAACAGAAAATGGGTAACATAGGAAGAATACTTGACCAGTCTTACTTCCACTGAATCATGGTCTTTCATTGGGATAAGGATCTCAAAATAATTATCCTTTTCAATTTGAGAGAATTCTCTTTCTTTTTTCTTAGGAAACAGAGAATAATATTATCCCAAAAATCAAGTTCGATTTCAATTCTTTAAGCTTATCGACTCTTCTGAGGCTTCACAGCGTAAATGTTCCTCATTGGATGAGGCGGTTACATGCTCGACTACCAATCTCAAGGTGAGGGTTCGATTCCCCGCTTTGCCAACAAGGAATCAGAGGAATTTATTCCTGCTGATTAAATACTCATTTCTCGATACAATGTCGTTCGGATCCTACAATAAGCTGTAGGTACTGTTGCTAGGTAACCAATCGGTTCCCAGCCACGTAGAAATATCTAATCCTTCGGCCAGCCCTAGGATAGCTGTTAATCAGCTCAGTGGTCTGGTTAAACTAAGATATACTCAGTTCAACGAAATTTTAATCAACTTGTAAATTTATCGCAATTTAGTAGGATGACACCAATTTCTCGAATGTCCCTGAATACTTGTATCTCCGTCAAAATTAGAATTAAAATTCCTAATCACTATAAATATAGTAGGTCATGCATATAAAAATTACAGTATCCAAAAATGGCGCACTGCAGACGCTGCGTACATTTCCTTAAAATATACACGGCTGTCGCAGTTGTGGTTTTCTATTTCAGTCATGAATCTTCTTTGTGGTTTTACGTTTTACATCCAGTCGCCTAATTACTGTCTGGGAGAACAGAAACGAATATATTTATTTTTTCACTAAATTACTGTCAGCAAAATTAAACATTTGTCATCGCTTTCGCTTAGTCTGTTTTGAAAATATATGACTCCTAAATTAAATAATAATAATAATAATCTAATAATAATAATAATAATAATATAATAATAATAATAAATAAAACAATAATAATAAATTAAATAATAACAATAATAATAAATTAAATAATACAATAATAATAAATTAAATAATAATAATAATAATAATAATAAGAATATAATAATAATAATAATAATAATAATAATAATAATAATAATAATAATAAATACTACGTTATTTCGAAAAAATCTTAAAATCATTTGCATACAGCAGGAGGTATTCCCCTTATAATGAATTAATTTAATGGTTATTCTTAATTGCGCCATTGCGTCGCAATTAAATTACCCTGAGTCGGAACTTCACGCAACTCTCTCTCTCTCTCTCTCATCTCTCTCTCCTCTCTCTCTCTCAATAGTAAATTTGCAGAGACAAAACCTGCAGTATATTTATTACAGTATCTTTAATGCAATGCAATTTTGCTAGTGAGTTTCGTTTACATGTGGATTTCCCCACGCGCTCACCCATATTAAGTACATTAAATAACATATATGCATCATATATATATATATATATATACAATATATATATATATATATATGTATATATATATATATATATATATATATGATATATTATATATATATATATATATATATATATATTATATATAAGTATATAAGTTAACGAAAAATAACGAGAGAGAGAGAGAGAGAGAGAGAGAGAGAGAGAGAGAGTAAATTAATTGAAGGTGTAGCATAATCAATTTAACTAATACTAGGAATGGCAGCAGACGTTACTCTACATACAAAATATTTAGTACATTGCATATACCATTACATTATGAATGTAAGCAACTCACACCTATATGAAATAAACATAACGTAAATCACATACACACAAACACAAACATACATACGCATATATGTATATATTATAGTCATTAAATTTAGAAGAGTATAATGACTAACGTATGACGTTATTCTTTTCCTGACTGATTCAGTAAGTCAGTCAGGTCTTCATGGGCAGGATGTCCGACGCAGGCATTCATACACATAAAAAATGTTGAAAATCTATCTCTCCCTCTCAGCCTATCAGTCAACGAGATAAATACATGACGTTATGTCAGTAATCTTACATGGTCTCTTCTCTACGTTTTCCTCAACTCATTCCTTTTACCATTCTTTCAACAACATCCAGATCATACTCCTGGCTCTACTTTCCTTTTACAAAAACCCTCTCCCTTCTCAACAAGTTCTCAAGGAATGTTTCCTCTCTGGCAATGACTGATGTGGCAGTCGAGATTGTCGCAAACTTTTCCACGATAAAGCTGATCATTCCAATGATCTGCAAAAGTGGCTTTTCCTGTGACAAGATCTGAGTAATAGATAGGTGGAATTACGAGAGAGGAGAGAGAGAGAGAGAGAGAGAGAGAGAGAGATTTCGTCCCTCCTAGTGTATACATGAACACGTAACTAGGGGAAAAAAGCATTAATCTGCCTATTTTCTCACACTGGCAAGCAGAACGTCATAGTAGTAGTAATGTCAGAGATTTGCCTTTGAAACAGCTCCCTACGTTATAGCACTTCGCAAGACAAAAATGAAAGAGCAGTTTTCAGGGCAAAGCATAACGGACCGTAGTAGGGATGAGAAATATACGGAAAAGGACGGGTGCTAGCATTTCTTGGGTCAGGATACCCGAGGAAGGGTCGTGTGAAAGAGTACAGATGGGTAAGTCCAAGAACTGTGTGATTTGGATGAAGCGCAGCAGGAGAACAGTTTGATGGCAGCGTAGATTGTCTAGGGTAAGGGAAGGGAAAGAATGAAGCGAGAGGAAAGTTTCTGCGAGAGTCTGAGCCTGTGCATGAATGGGTCATGGGGAACTATCAAGGGTGGTTGTAAACTGGAGGCAGAGACTTGGGGATTACACTGTCCCTCTCCGATATACCGCTTGGGGAAGTTTTAACCAATATCTAATGCCAAGAATACTCCTTTTGAGTTCCTCAGCAATAAAAGAGAAATAACACGAGTAATTAGTAATGTATGAAAATAAAAATAAGTGCACTAACGAATGTATATTAAAAAATAAAAACGTAATTGAGAAATTTCTACTTTTTTATATTAGAAAATAATTTCTGAGAAAATAACAGAAAAATGAAATAAAAAATTCATAAAACAGATACAAGATGTCTTGTTAACAAAACGTTATGTTTATCATTTTAACCTTT
This sequence comes from Macrobrachium nipponense, assembly GCF_015104395.2. Taxonomy (NCBI): domain Eukaryota; kingdom Metazoa; phylum Arthropoda; class Malacostraca; order Decapoda; family Palaemonidae; genus Macrobrachium; species Macrobrachium nipponense. The sequence continues at coordinate 97,039,800 of NC_087203.1, forward strand.
ACTTTAAATTTAGAACAAGAGATTCGCTTTGCTACACATTTCAGACCCTGAAAAAGGGTCAACATTTCAAAAGAGAGAGAGAGAGAGTAGAGGAGAGAGAGAGAGAGAGAGGCCTTAAACTGAACTGAAAATCTAAATTGTCAAATAGTGTCAAGCGTGATAGTCTATTCGTCCATAATATTCGCAAGACAAAGTTTCTATCGAATCTCTTCCAATTTGGACGTCCACCGCCTGAAGTTCCTTTTATTCCTTCAACTATGTTTATTTTTTATATTTCTGAATGTATTGAATTTACAAAAAACCAAAGGGTAGGTAAATTAAAATTAAAAGACAATTTACTTCAAAACAAAATTGAGCAAGCGATCTATTCTTGAAACTCTCTCTCTCTCTCTCTCTCTCTCTCTCTCTCTCTTTGTACAAAGGTGAGTTTACACTGGGCTTCACCGCACACTGCATACGCAAGACTAATCACCAACTCCTCCCAAATTCTTGTTAGCTCCGCCTACTGGACTGCTCATCAAGACTCATGCCGCATCACTATCTCACCCTAATGAGCAGCCCAGTAGGCGGGGCTAACAAGAATTTGGGAGGAGTTGGTGATGTGTCTTACGTAAGCAGCGTGTGATGAAGCCTAGTGTAAACTCACCCTAACATAGCAGACACAAGAAAGAATTCATCTACATTTAAGATAAACAACCAAAAACTCCACTTGATGAATTATGTTGACAGTGGGGAGATCCCTTATTCATTGAAGTAAAAGGCTGCACAAATAAACGAAAAATATAATAAACAACTGTTTAACAACTCAAAAACAACAGAGCTAAACCTGTAGGATATATGCACTTGTTTGCTATAAAAAAAAGTACAGAAATAAAACATACACACACACATTCAGAAAATAAAGGTATACCCTACATCTGAGGAAAGAACTTAAATTATATTAGAGAGCAGAAACTCCATCAACTACTCTACAAAATAAGCAAGTTTCTGTTTAAATTTCCTACTCTTTGATTCTTTGTCGTCACCTGCTAACAAGGTGGTAAATTTAAATCCGTTCTCCTTTAAACTGGTGATATGCTTGTAATATAAAATAAACGGATATGCTTCTATTATAAAATAAAAAGAAATACTCATTTTCAAAAGTTCACCAAAATGGAAAATCACAGAATAATTAAAATAAAATATCTAGGTATTGAAAGGGAGAAAAGCAACCCTGCAATCAACCAAGCGTAAGCCATGAGTGCGGAATGACGTCATTGGAATCAAAGAGCCTTCCATTTACAAGAGCTGATTTTCGACGGAACCTCAGATTTTGCGGCCATTTGCTAATCTTTCCATTTAGATTTTTTTTCTCTAGATTTTTCACTCCCACGCTCAATGTCTGCGAATAATGTATTATAATTATATTTCGCTGAAAGCTGATACTTTGCCACACAAAATATAGGAGACGTATGAATATAATAATAAGATAATTTATAGTTAATTTTACCTTAAAAACTTAAATTCTTTAATGAGGTTGGCCTTCAAAATGTACCCACTAGCATTAAATTTCCTATAGAGCTTCTACCTGCTGAAGTATAGTTAAATTTCATGGGAGAAATTCCCCATAACTTAGCGACTTCATTTAGTTACACAAAGTCACACATGCAGCACATCAGACCCACTTTACAAGTCTTGCGGTAATATCCTCCATCTTGTCCACTCTCCCACACTGTCAGTCTTTAAGCCTCTCTTAGAAAACCTTTAAATTATCCATCCATAAAAACTGAATTCCTTCTTCCATCATCCATTCTCCCTGTCCACAATTATCCAGTTCCACACAGTTTCTGCTGTATCTCTTCCCCATGTCGACTTTTTCATTCTTCTTCCTCATCTCACCATTTATGGGTCAATTACTCATTTGACTTTTTTACTCTCCTTCCTCATCTCAACTTTTATGAGTCCATTACTCATTCGACTTTTTTCCCTCTTCATCCTCATTTTCAACTTTTATGGGTTAATTACTTTTTGTTACTATGCACATACTTTCTTCAGCATTCAGGTAAAGAACCCTTCCTTTTTTGTTAATGCAAATTCTATAACTACCCTTCATTTCCAAGATAAAAAAAATT
>NC_087203.1:97046910-97058709 GCF_015104395.2 Macrobrachium nipponense
TGGATTTATCTTCCCGTTAGCTAAATCTATTCAAGTCGCGTTCAAAGATTTACCAATATTTAGCCGACCTGATAGGATTATAGTACAGCTTAAAAGCGGAAATTGAATATGGAGGCTAAAGCAGTCCAAATAGCTTAGTTCATGTTTCTTATTAAATGTGTAATAAAGGCCTTACGAATCTAAAGCGCTTACTATTAAAATATTAGAAAACGATTTTCGCAGAAAAAAGTTTAAGAAATACACACACATTATATACACTATATATTTAAATGTATATGTGTGTATATATAACATATGTGTGTATCTATATTCTGTTACATATCATACTATATAAAGAAATATATTATACGGTACCATACTATTGAAAATTCAATGAATATCCGAGCGCCTCAGTGGTTGGTTGGTATGGTCTTTGCCTGCCACTTCAGTGGCAGCAAGTTCGATTCTCGGGCATTCCATTGAGGTGTGAGAGATGTGTATTTCTGGTGACAGAAGTTCACTCTCGACGTGGTTCGGAAGTCACGTAAAGCCGTTGGTCCCGTTGCTGAATGACCACTGGTTCCGTGCAACGTAAAAACACCATACAAACAAACATTTATACATACCCTTTACATTATGCTCTCCCTTCTTCACGGGTCAAGCTTCTCTCACTATTGGCTCTGATAATAGTTAAAGGAATGAAAGCACCTTGGGAATAGGTTTGGGATAGTACGTAACGTTCCTATGGTCAAGGATTTAAGTTTCGATTATTTCAAGAGATTTGAAAAGTGTAACAGAAAGCAAACCTCGCAAATGTTAGGAGAGGATGGAGAGTCAGCTGGAGGAATGAGAATATGAACGGAGGTACAGTAAAAGGAATAACGGAAGGCGTTGCAGCAAGGGCCGAAGGGACGCTGCAAAGAACCTTGGGTAATGCCTGAAGTGAAACGCATGAGGTGCATTAACGGTCCTTAACACTCCCCTCTACGGGGCTGTTGTTATGAGTGCATTTTCAGTACACCTTGGTGAAGGATTTTGAGCTTACATATTAGACCAGAATGTCCAAAAGTGGAATTCCTAGGCTTTGTTGTTTCCGAGTGAGACCGTAACAGAGTCCTCCTGCTGGTTCCCTTCCCTCAACAAATTTTTACTCTTCCACAAGCTTTCACATTCAGTTAACGAAAAAATGTCAGTATCTCTATCATTTAGTTATTCTTAGTTCTCAAAACTAAGAAAATAGTAAAAAATGCGCCGAAAGTTCTTAGGCGCAATCGAGTTTTCTGTCCGGTGGTGGCCTCAGCCACGGCCCATAACTCTTAGCCGCCGCCCATGTAAACGCCACCACTATCCGTTGGTGGCCTATGTTGTTTGTAACTATAAGCGCTGCCAGAAGTACGATTACGGCTAACTTTGACCTTAAATAAAATAAAACTACTGAGATTAGAGAGCTGCAATTTGTTATGTTGATGATGAAGAGTAGATGGACACATACCAATTGGCCACCCTCTAGCACAGTAGTTTTTTTAAGATGCGAGGGCGGACGGTCAGACAAAGAAAATCTGGATATGAACAAAGAACTAATCATTTAGCTCTTGTTCAATCCTGAATTAGACAACACATCGACAAAACAACAAAAGTGCACAAAAACTCGAAATGCATTTTTTTCAACTAACGAATTTTTTCTCGAGAAATATCCTGGTATTGTTCCCTTTTCTGTGAGATATTTGCTGATCGAATGTCCCAGTCTTGGGAATTTGAGACAGGTTCCTGCCCTGGGGACGCGACAGTTAAGGGCATTTTATCCTTGTTACAATTCTCGGTGAGGATTGTAATATTGAGCAGATGTGCATCTTTGTTAGGGAGGCAGGCCTCCTCAAAACATTTTAAATTGTACACATATGCAATATATGTATGTATAGATAGTATTTGTGATTAGTTGTGATTATACAATACATATCTATATATAATTATCTTTAGATATTTGATATATGGAACTATTTTTATTATGCTTAGATATTTGATATATGGAACTATTTTCAAAGTTATATATTCATTTTTTACTTTCCTTTTTTAATTTATTACGGTGTCAATAACCTAGGTGTTGTGACGCCAGTTTTATTAGCTGTATACAATCGGTCAATCTTGGGAGGATCTTTTTTGTTTCTGAGGGGATAAGTTCCCTTACCAACCCCACCTACGCACTCTGCTTTCGTTTTCAAGAAGATAAATCAACGCACTTTGCTTTCTTCTTCAAGAAAAATGATCTCTTTTGGGTCCGCAAAGAGGTTAACTGGGGGCAGTCACGTGTTAACAAACAAAAAGTGTTTAGTTGAATAGTTCTTTTATACTGAGATGGGGGATCTGAATGGCTATTCTAATTTTCTGTGCAATTCTTAAAATGGTTTTGTGCTTCTGACAGTTTCTTTATTGAACGAGTAACCAAGACTTCGCTATATCCAATACAATTGTGAAAGCGCCTAAGTGGCGTGGTCGGTATGGTGTTGGCGTGCCACCTCGGTGGCCGCGAGTTCGATTCTCCGACATTCCACTGAGGGATGAGAGATGTGTATTTCTGGTGATAGAAGTTCACTCTCGACGTGGTTCGAAAGTCACGGAAAGCCGTTGGTCCCGTTGCTGAATAACCACTGGTTCCATGCAACATAAAAACACCATACAAACAAACAATACGAAAGGTGTATAGTCAGAGGTAGACATCGATCAAGACAATGGAATCAGTGTCACATAATCACATTTCTTAACTTATTATCCAATATTTAGAATGAAATCTAATATCTATTAATGTAGTCCAATACCTATGGACGAATAAACAATGTTTTCGGGACCCAACAGAGTTTGTGCCGCTCTTACAGAGAGAGACAAGACGTTTTCTCCCGACATTCTTTTAAAAGAACGTATGGCCTTTTATATCACGACGATGCCATTAAAATGCTAATACGACGGTATGTCGCCTAATATTGCTGCTGATCCACTGAAAGGAAGGACCATATGTTGGTTCTCCATTTGGATCCTAGGCTTCGTATTATGTAACTGAACTGTGTGTGTGTATGTGTGTGTGTGTTTTATAAAAAACCAGGAAAGGTAAAGGGGATGAGATACGTAATGTCGTTTTGTCCTGGATGGTCGAGAGGAAGTGGAGTAGAGGGGGAAAGGGGGGGGGGGGGGGGGGGGGGTGGGGGGGGGGGGGGGGGGAGGTGGTAAGGTGGGGGAGGGGAGCTCGCGGTCTCGCAGCGAGATGGCCCTGGCTCGCCCTAATGAAATATTTACAATGTCTCTGATGTGATTCGTCCTGTTCCACCTAACCTACATCAAGCCCTCCTCAGATCCCTCGTTCCTCACATTCATTTCCTTCCCTGCAGTGTTGACACTAGTCACACATTTATACAATTACATAATCCTGTTGATGCAATAGGCGTGGCTTACGCTCTGAAAGATAATAGTACTCCTTCTTATCAAGCAATTCTTTCGTTTAAATAAACAAGAAATTTATGGTTTTTTGTAAAGTCATTAAACAGTGTAAGGAAGATATTTAAATTTATTTAAAATGAATGTCAAGTCATAACCTAGTACGGAAGACAATACCAACTACATCCTGAAGTGGTTCTCTTCACATTCCAGTTTAATGGGAGTAGATTGTATACAGACACATTCCCAGATAACTACATCAAAAATGAATAACTATAGTATGTTATGGCGACTGAGGGATTCTGGTCATTCGTGTTCACGACCCTATATACTTGAAGATTTGTATGATTATACATTTTTCTGACTACTCTAGAATTGGGCTATTAGCTCGTGTACATATACTTAATATTTTGAATAAATATTATATATATATATATATATATATATATATATATATATATATATATTTCTCATATAAACGTTACACTGATTTTAATAGAGGCACTAACTGTGATGGAAGAGAGAGAGAGAGAGAGAGAGAGAGAGAGAGAGAGAGAGAGAGAGAGATGAGGGGGAGGAGGTGTAGCAGACTGGGTAAGAGAATTATATGACCTCACAATCACACAAACTGGCATCACACATTAATGAAGGGAAAACCAAGAGGGTCTATTCAGAAATTACGTAAGAGGAACTAAAATTCGTGCATTATACAAAGCAAAAACATTTTATCAGTTCACTATCACTTTATTATCATATGAAAGTGATGCTTTTAAGAGGAATATAGCGAATAATTTTTATTTTTGTAACACGGCGAGCATCATCTAGAAGTCGATAACTCCATGTTTCTGCAGACAAGAAAGGTTTGTAACTAGAAGCAGCCGCTATTTGAGGCAATATGCTTTAAAAAGATTTTTTGGGGTACTAACAAAATATAGTAAAGTGAGGATGGTGTACGACTGGAATCTCAATAGTTCAATTGAATATGCAATGCATTACTACCTTAAACCAATTCTCGTATTTTACTTACATTTTTATGTATTTATTTAAATTTGTTAATCAATCTGCCAATTTATTTTGTTCTATAATATCAATTACTCTTTCTATATTTCCTATTACCATCAGTTATTTTCCATATGAATAGCGTTCATCTTCAGAATAATGACATTTCTCGGGCACTTCACTGCGCAGTTACTACCTAACTGTAAGACTTGACAATATTTGGTGAAAAATAATGGTTGGAGATTAAAGAAAGTTGCTTATGTCATCAATTTGCTGATACGACCCTATATATGAAAAGACAGATAATAGATCAAGCAGTGATTAAAGAACTTGCAGACAGAATTCAGTGACGTGGAAAAGAGGAAAAGAATTAAAAGACTTGGATTTAATAAACAGAGACAAAAAAATTTAAAGCAAAGCTTCCGGGGCATCACATGGGTCATTGGAACCATGTTTCACCCATGAATGAGACGGGGATTTTCGTTTCCTTAAGGAAAAGATTAACGAAAGACTTTTCTTCTGCAATATTCACAGAGAATAGGAAAACGACAATTTAGGAGAAAAAAGATGAAAATCTAACAAATAACCGTTCTTCGAAGTCGCTCTTTCCTAAGGAACGGAGAGGGTAAAAAAAACGAAATACTGGTCAGTAAATAAGACAAGTTCCTCATCCGTTTCTCTACGATCGATTAATTATGGAAATGTTAAGAGCGCACGATCACAAACATACATAATCGCACCCAGTAACACCCCTTGACGGTTAAGTTGATAGCTGGATAATCATATATAGCAGACATATGAATCTGTACAAGAAATGGCATGAGTTCACTTGGTATACATCATATAGATGCATAGTGCTAATAGATTTTGAGCAAAATTAACTTGAAACTGCTTCTAAAACAAGACCGACTTAAAAAAGATAAGAAATCACGATCGCAAACCATTTTTGAATTCTGGTAAAAATCTGTATTCAAATACAAGGCAAAAGACAAGAAAATACCTTAAAAAATAAGGAACTGAGATCCTTACAGATCCTTACAGTTCGTTCGGGTTGCCCCAGGTCCCTCAGTGTGAGGCACCCTCTAATGTCTACCAGAGAGTTGCTAGTACATCTTCCGGTATATTTTGCATCTTCCAATCTTGGATGGTCTGGGATGCAGTTTAGATATTTGTCGAGCTTATTCTTAAACACATCTACGCTCACTCCTGATATATTCCTCAGATGAGCTGGCAACGCATTGAATAGACGCTGCATTATCGATGCTGGTCCGTAGTGGATTAATGTCCTGTGTGCTTTCCTTATTTTTCCTGATATAGTTTGGGCACTATTAATCTACCTCTGCTTGCTCTTTCTGATATTTTTAGTTCCATGATATTTTCTGTTATTCCTTCTATCTGTTTCCATGCCTGAATTATCATGTAGCGTTCTTCTTCTCCTTTCTAGACTATATAATTTTAAGGATTGTAGTCTTTCCCAGTATTCTAGGTCCTTAACTTCTTCTATTCTAGCTGTAAAGGACCTTTGTACACTCTCTATTTGTGAGAGAGAGAGATAGAGAGAGAGAGAGAGAGAGAGAGAGAGGGGCCAACAACTGTGGGAATCATTAAAAGTTGCATCGGAAGTTTAATGATTAGCATCATAAGTTTTTGTCATTTCAGCACCGAAGTGGGGTTACATTTTATCCATTAGTATCAGATTGGGTTCCTAAAGTATGGCTACGAACCATACTTAGCTACGTAAATTAAAAGCATTAGAGTCAAAAGCACAGGTACTACTATGAAAAGCATCCCTGAAATTAATTTATTTCGTAAAGAAACATGAAAAATATTATACTTAAAAGTATCATATTTTCTGGGTGGCATAAATTAAAAAAAACACACGGCATCAGGAGAGAATGGTTCATTCGCTCCCAATCTTGTTTTTTTTTTTTTTTATTAAAATTTATATACATCCTTAAATATGAGCCTTGTACAAGCAAGGTTAAATGATTCATAATTATTCTTGGTATGTGATGTTGATAACACGATCACCTAATGATGGTAATTCTTGAAAAAATGTCAAAAATGAAGATAATATCTTGTTAGCTACGAAATGTATCCTAAACACTTATAACGAATAACAAAATAATGTAGATATCCATATAACCCGTCAAAAAAAAAAAAAAAAACCTGGCTTAACAGATATGCAAATTTCTCCAAATGTATTATTAAATTCTAGATGCTTAACGTACACGATCTTTATTTTGCCTTACTCAGAGTTCTTATGAAATTATTTCTTGCAACTGGCAGGACTTCTGCATATGTTTTTTTTTCTCTCACCACATAACCAGCTTTATTCTTTAACACGGAATGCTGTGTCTCATTAGCATTTTACTCTTGGAACGTGACGTAAAAGACAGTTATCTTTACCTGAAAATTTTTCCAGGACGGGTTTAGTTCGTCTCCTTACGTTCGTCTCCTTACCACCCTTTTCTGGTACTTTATTGCTTCATGGGTGTATCGTTAGCTGGAGTTACTCATTATCGTTTGCGTATTCCACCATGCTTTATTCTACATATACTTTCTGTCACTTTCTTCAAGTGCCTTTGTCTTACAGGCGCTTGAGAGCAATCCAGAATTCTTGCCCCCTCTTGTGTAAGCTGCTGCTGCTGGTAGAGTAATGCAGGGCAAACAGTAGAGGGGACCCGCGCCCCCTGACAGTTTTGTGACTCGAGTGCGTTCGTGTCCTAGTCAATGACCTCCTCAACCTACAACGTCTTTCATTCGTTTTGTGAAGCATGTAGTTACCATTTAAAGTTGTGCTGTTGAAGGTCTTGTCTTCGGTTCCCTTTTCATAGTTCTTTCTTGTTGCCATACGACTCTCCATATTTTAAAGTTTTTTTATGGGTTTATTCTAAAAATTCTTATGCAAAACTCTTTCACACTCCAGTGTAACTCCATCATAGGCAACGGGTCATGGAGGCGGAATTTAACTTGCGTTTCCACTACACAAGGAAGAACTCGCATAAACATTTCCTTATTTCTGACGTGTTTATTCTACAGAGTAATAAATTAAAAGACCCCAAATATTTTCAATAATTATTAATCATCACCCTTGGAAGAGGCGTGGTTATTCTCAGAGTAAACTTAAATCTCCTTTGAGCTAGGCTTGCTTTGTTCTAAGTTTGGGCGAAACTCTCAGCAGTCTACACATCCTTTCTTGAATTACTGTGTAAACAAACCCCTTCTGGAGTATAACACGATAAGAAAAGGTTCCTCTGTTTCTGAATGAACGTTTTAGAAAAAGACGAGAAAAGAATTCAACTTCACGAGAGTAGAAGTCCAAAATAAGAGAATTTTCCTAACACTATTTTTCCTTTCTTCCCTTGCCTCTCCGACTCCCTTCCTTTCCTTTGTTTTTCTTACGCCCTCGTTCCGCTTTCAGCCCTTTTGTATCTGGCAGTTTATAATTCTTTTATACTTCTACACCACTACGTGAATTAGATAGTTACGTCTCGCGTTACTAGATTCTTTAACACCATTTATCATGTTGGTGGGTGCTTGAGATTTCAATTACCCTGAACCACAGCATTTGACGAAAGACCACGGATTACTGGTCTTCTTGGTCTTTCTTGGCCTCCATTACGCAAGACAGAGGTCAGGCGCTAGTGTTGAATAACTCAGTCATTATTGTAAATGGAGCCCTATACTTACGATTCATCTGAATATATTGGAGCGTTATCTATGAATGTGTGCGAATATGAAACAAGACGTCTTGCATCGGCATGATTATCTAACATTAATAATTTACTTTGTAATTTTAAACTGATCATTGCATAAAATTTGGCGTTATTTTCCAACCACTGACACAAATGCGAACGATACTGTACAGTCAATTACGGTGTAATAAATAAATAAATAAATAAATAAATAAATAAATATAAATAAAAAAAAGGTTTATCTGAGGACTACAAATAGAAATAAAGCTATTTTATAGAAAAAAAAAATAATGCGGTATTCAAGTCACAGAAGCAAAGACATTTCTGACACAGCAACAATTGTTTATTCAAGGTTTAAAGAATACCTATAATGTTTATTTACCTCATAAATCGAAAGGTATACTCCATGCAACACAGCGTATTGAGAGAAACAAGACCGGGCACTGGTCAGAGGGGCCGCCATCTAGCCACAGACCACTGCAATTGGCCCATGCAAACATATCCTACTTTTAGAGAAAGATAATGAATCACATATGACCATAAAAAACTAAAGTATCTTGATCTATCTTAAATAACACCATTATGGACCAGATAAAGAAGATTTCTGAAAACTATTGACAAAATTCTACCTATCCTAGTTTAACGTTTCCCAACTTGACCGCGGGACCATGAACGCTTCTTCAAGATTATTTTTTATTCATTCATTTTCTGTTCTTCGTCTTATCAATATCTGTCTGCCATTCAACTGTCATTCATGACACAATTCCCTGCTTATTTCAAGATACAGTGTTTTCTGAATATGCCACCAATTCAAACCCCAATGATTTTGCTGGTTGGCTGATTTTAACACCATATGACCATTACTGCAAACAGATTGGCAGACACACACACACATCTATATATGATGGAAAAATCTTAACAATACTACAGCATTTCATATTCGCCCCCCAATGTTATATGAATAAAATATTTTCCTCAGGCGCTGTTAGTATACCAATGCATCACGCGGACTACTGCATCCGGTAACAACAATAAACTATACTTAAAAAAACTTAAAAGTATAAAAGTACAGGCTCTGCATATATGAGTTTGGTTTTTCAGGCCTTCATTGAGCCAGAAAAAAACTCCTTTGGACGTCGTAAATACACAGAAGACTGTCAAGAAAAAACAGCAACTAGAGGGAGCCCCATTTTTAGCACTGTCTTTTCCTCGTTTCGAAATGTAGTACGTATGTGCTATGTACATCTTTCATTTCACCCAGTGTCTTTTACTTCAACTTCTTTACTACTTCACTCATTACCTCTTCAGTAAAGCTTAAAAATGTGTTTTGCTTTCTTCTTCTCTCTTTTAATTACTGAAATGGCGTACAAGGAACGCCGGACATCAACTGATTTCAATGTCTGAGATAAAAGCAGGGGTTTTAGGACATATTTTTTAAATTCTTGCAATGCAAATAGTTTTCACTGAAAACCTGTAATCGTCACAAAAAAAGAAAGAAAAAAAAGAAGCTTTTTTCTTTTTTTCTCATTCCTTATTCTTTATACGTATGCCATTAGAGCAGCCTTTACGGTACCCTATTCTCATAAAAGGATGTTGATTTCATCTAGGGAATTTTAACATGAAATTATTTTTACCGTTGAAGTTATACATCATTTTGCTCCTAGAGAAGAAACTAAAGCAATATTCAGGAAAAGTTCAGCATTACAAAGATGGAAATATATATTATAAAGAAACAGATGTTGCTACCAACTTAATAGAGGTTTTTGAATAATTAGGACCACTAAATAGTTGCTACTGTACTTCAACTAATTTGCGAAGGAAAGTTTAATAGTAATTCCAATTTGGAGCTGGAGGCTTAATACAGAACACAGAGTGGATGGACGGACGACTCCACATTTCCGGAGTACTAATCATATTCAGAAAATTCAGCCCGTAATTGTGAGAGAATCATTCCGTTCAGCCTTAGTGTTAAAAAGGCATTTATCTAGGGGTGTGAGGAATAAAGGGCCTCTGGGAATGACAAATTCGACAGCTAGGCCCATTTACTGCATATTGTTAGTGCCATTCAGCGAATCTGGTTGCTCTCGGCTGGTAAAGGGGACCAGGGACTAGAGTGTGAATGTGGAAGATCTCTTTTGAAAAGTGACAAGCAAGAGACCACCCGTCGATGTTCAAGTCATAGCTTCTATTATTAGGAACCAGAAACTACCACCACGAACCGCTCTATCTAAAAGAGATAAATCTTAAATCTCTGGCAGAAGCAGACATTCACTCCGGAGATCAGCATTCTAGTAAAGGAACAACAAAAGACCTAAAACACGTTGCGTTGATTTTTATAACTTATAAATATATGAGGCCTTACGAACAATACTTAATTTTCGTGCGGCATTCGATGAAACATACATTAGATGTTTCTCAAAAGTAAGATGCAAAGTCCCATCCACCTGAAGGGGAGGATGCGGAGGAAAATTTTTTACAAGATCTGCTAACCATTAGTGATTTTGTTTTACTGGATTCAACCTCATACTCCACCGACTACACCATTCACTGATCCGGCCCATGTTCCCGATTGAGACTAAGAGCAGCTTCATCTCTGGGAGACTAAGGGCAGCTTCATTCTAAGTCGAGACTCACTACACCCACAAGTGTTGCCTCATTGACATACTGAACAATCTTGTGTTCCAGGCCAACAACCATACCGCTCGTATTCACCAAAAGTAATAGTGGGCTAAGACACTATCCTGCGGAACTCCGGACACAATAGGTCTTGGTTCACTAAAGATTCCATCAACAGCAACTTATAAATAAGTAACAGATACTATAGTTTAGGAAGAACTGAATGCTAAGGATTATCAGATTAATGATAGATTTTGTGAAGCATTTTCCCTTTATATGGGAACAAGGAATTTTTACATTCATTCAGGCAACCACACAGATACTAATATCATATTCACGCAAAAAAGAAATAAATAAAAAATAAAGGAAGCGTAACGAGAACATTATAATTCCAGATGAAGAGAAGTCTAAAACAAATCTGAGATTAATTCTAACTATCGCTTTGTAAAAATACACAAAAGGGGATGGAAGTTTAGAACTGGAATTAAAAGTCACTAATACAATATCATAGATAGAAGACTCAGATAAAAAAAAGCTTATGAAGCTTTTGTATTTCTTAAGTGATTCTCCAGGATTTTTTAAGTTTAAAAAAGAATTTTCGATTAACCTTATCATAACGAAAACAACTAACACGAAAACCTTTCCTCCCCAGTTTCTATGGACATTTCTTCTTATCTTTTTAATGACTTCATTAGGTTAATTCTAATTTCCCGTTCATATTGTAACGCTGCAATCTGAATAGTTTATACCGAACCTATTTTTTACGCTAATTATACTGTATTCACAATCTTTTTGGCTTTTCATTATCCAATTCTTCTTTTACTTTTTATAGAGAGAGAGAGAGAGAGAGAGAGAGAGAAAGAGAGAGAGAGAGAGAGAGAGAGAGAGAGATATTTTAGATTTAGCATTATAATCCTGTTTCATAAAATCTACACCCTCCACCCAACAGAAAAACGACGTAAATCTATTGATTTAGAGTTTTAGGGTTTTCTCTGCTCCCTGATTTATCTTGGGCCTATTATGTTTACTTGCTGCTCTACGAGGATATTTCAATTTCAGTTATTTATATCATGATGTAAGCTGC
>NC_087203.1:97059209-97071709 GCF_015104395.2 Macrobrachium nipponense
CTCTAAAAGCCAAGCCAATCTAAACCAAAACAAGCCATGCCAATCCAAGGAAAGCCAAGCCAAGCCAAGTCATGCCATGCCAAGAACTCTAAAAGCCAAGCCAAGACAAGCCAAACTATTCCATGCCAAGAACACTAAAAGCCAAGCCAAGCCAAGCCATGATATGTCAAGAACTCTAAAGCCAAGCCAAGCCAAGCCAAGCCAAGCCAAACCATGTCAGGCCAAGCACTGCACTCTAAAAGCCAAGCCAAGCTATGCCAAACAAACTCTAAAAGCCAAGCTATGCCAAACACTCTAAAAGCCAAGCTATGCCAAACACTCTAAAAGCCAAGCTATGCCAAACACTAAAAGCCAAGCCAAGCCATGCCATGCCAAGCACTCTAAAAGGAAGCAAAGTCAAACCATATCATGCCAAGCACTTTAAAAGGCATGTAAAGCAAAGCCAAGCCAATCTGAGCCAAGCCATGCCAAGCCATCATTATGACAACTAACTAAAACAAAAGCCTAGCCAAGCCAACCCAAGCACTCCAAAAACCAAGCCAAGCCAAGCCTAGCCATGCCATGCCATGCCATGCCATGCCATGCCATGCCATGCCATGCCTTCCTTGCCTTGCCTTGCCATTGCCATGCCATGCCATGCCATGCCATGCCATGCCATGCCATGCCATTGCCATGTACTCTAAAAGCCAAGCCAAGACTCTTAATGTTAAACGAAGCCAAGCCATGATATGCCGAGAACTCTAAAAGCCAAAATTGATTATTTCCCGCCATTTGAATTTCAGTTGCGGAATTTTTGGACTTTTTTTTTAATTCGTTCTGTTTAACAATAAAATTAAGGTACCATTACGTGGATATACGAATATAATCCTCTAGTCCTTTAAACTAATTATATTGATTAACGTTCAGTTTAAGCTTTTAATACTAAAGTATTTGTTCTTTTCGCATACCTCGCAAGCTCATTTTGTTAAGATCTTTTAAATCTGGAAACGTGTAAAATTAAATAAACTAAAAATTATATCCATGCGTTTTAACAGTACTGAGTAAAAAAAAAAGTTTTTTCAAAATTGCATGAATCAAAAGAAACGGAGAGGGGTAGGGAAGCTTTGTTGTTAAGTTGATAGAGTAATTTTGACATGCAATAAGAATTTATATCCGCAAAAATCTTCGCTAGGGCAATTTAGATATAAATTTTGAATAGAAGTATTACAGGAAAAAAAAAAAAAAGATGCAGTCGAGGATAGAAAAGGAAGCAGAATTGATGTGATTTTCATTAGAATTACTGAGAATCCGGTTTAAGCCCTGCCCTGAGGAATGGTGTAGCTATATGCGGGAGCTTTCGACCAAAGGTTTGGAAGAATTGTGTATAGGGGGCCCATTGGGAAATCAGGAACGGCGCTCTACCTGGAAACTTCGACAACAGCATCCAAAGTTTGGGTCTTCCATCTCTTTCCTGCTAGTTGCCTAAACTAACGGGCGATGTAGACGCCGCCATTCCCCATCTAATATTCATTCACTTCTCTTAAACTTTATTTAGAAAGGCCCGAGAAATTATCAATTACAAAATTTTGTCATGGTTGTGATAGCAAGCTCTTTGCCTATTGCGGCATGAGAGATTCTGGTGAATAATATTAAAAGTTGTATCTCGTACATTCTATCTTTAAAGGAGAGTATAGATAGCTCCAGCAGCTTTACATCATGTTATAATAATGAAATTGAAAGTCCTCGTAGAGCAACAAGTAAACATAATAGGCCCAAGATAAATCAGGGAGCAGAGAAAACCCTAAAACTCTAAATCAAATAGATTTACGTTGTTTTTCTGTTGGGTGGAGGGTGTAGATTTTATAAAACAGGAATTATAATGCTAAATCTAAAATATCTCTCTCTCTCTCTCTCTCTCTCTCTCTCTCTCTCTCTCTCTCTCTCTCTCTCTCTCTCTCTCTCTCTCTCTCTCTCTCTCTCTCTAAAAAGTAAAAGAAGAATTGGATAATGAAAAGCCAAAAAGATTGTGAATACAGTATAATTAGCGTAAAAATAGGTTCTGGTATAACTATTCAGATTGCAGCGTTACAAGATGAACGGGAAATTAGAATTAACCTAATGAAGTCATTAAAAAGATAAGAAGAAATGTCATAGAAACTGAGGAGGAAAGGTTTTCGTGTTAGTTGTTTTCGAGATGATAAGGTTAATCGAAAATTCTTTTTTAAACTTAAAAGTCCTGGAGAATCACTTAAGAAATACAAAAGCTTAAGCTTTTTTTTTTATCTGAGTCTTCTATCTATGATATTGTATAGTGACTTTTAATCCAGTTCTAAACTTCCATCCCTTTTGTGTATTTTTACAAAGCGATAGTTAGAATTAATCTCAGATTTGTTTTAGACTTCTCTTCATCTGGAATTATAATGTTCTCGGTACGCTTCCTTATTTATTTATTTTTTTTTTTTTGCGTGAATATGATATTAGTATCTGTGTGGTTGCCTGAATGAATGTAATAATTCCTTGTTCCCATATAAAGTGAAAATGCTTCACAAAATCTATCATTAATCTGATAATCCTTAGCATTCAGTTCTTCCTAAACTATATTATCATATTATCTGTTACATATTTATAAACTTCTGAATCTTGAATTGGGCGGATACGTTTTAATATTACTTCAAGGTTTCCTTACAGGTAGGCAGCAGCGAGTTGCTGTTGATGGAATCTTTAGTGAACCAAGACCTATTGTGTCCGGAGTTCCGCAGGATAGTGTTCATAGCCCACTATTTACTTTTGGTGAATACGAGCGATATGGTTGTTGGCCGGAACACAAGATTGTTCAGTATGTCAATGAGGCAACACTTGGTGCTGTGAAGTCTCGACTTGGAAATGAAGCTGCCCTTAGTTTTCAGAAATGAAGCTGCCTTAGTCTCCCAGAAATGAAGTTGCTCTTAGTCTCAATCGGACATGGACCGGATCAGTGAATGGTGTAGTCGGTGGAGTATGAGGTTGAATCCAGTAAAACAAAATCACTAATGGTTAGCAGATCTTGTAAAGATTTTCCACCGCATCCTCCCCTTCAGGTGGATGGACTTTGCATCTTACTTTTGAGAAACACCTAATGTATGTTTCAGCGAATGCCGCACGAAAATTAAGTATTGTTCGTTAGGCCTCATATATTTATAAGTGATAAAATCAACGCAACCTGTTTTAGGTCTTTTGTTGTTCCTTTACTAGAATGCTGATCTCCGGTGTGGATGTCTGCTTCTGCCAGAGATTTAAGATTTATCTCTTTTTAGATAGAGCGGTTCGTGGTGGTAGGTTTCTGGTTCCTAATAATAGAAGCTATGACTTGAACCATCGACGGGTGGTCCTCTTGTTTTTTCAAAAGAGATCTTTCACATTCACACTTTAGTCCCTGGTCCCCTTTACCAGCCGAGAGCAACCAGATTCGCTGAATGGCACTACCAATATGCAGTAAATGGGCCTCGCTGTCGAACTTGTCATTCTCAGAGGCCCTTTATTCCTCACATCCCCAGATAAATGCCTTTTTAACACTAAGGCTGAACGGAATGATTCTCTCACAATTACGGGCTGAATTTTCTGAATATGATTAGTACTCCGGAAATGTTCGAGTCGTCCATCCACTCTGTGTTCTGTATTAAGCCTCCAGCTCCAAATTGGAATTACTATTAAACTTTCCTTCGCAAATTAGTTGAAGTACAGTAGCAACTATTTAGTGGTCCTTATTATTCTAAAACCTCTATTAAGTTGGCAGCAGCATCTGTTTCTTTATAATATATATTTCCATCTTTGTAATGCTGAACTTTTCCTGAATATTGCTTTAGTTTCTTCTCTAGGAGCAAAATGATGTATAACTTCAACGGTAAAAATAATTTCATGTTAAAATTTCCACAGGATGAAATCAACATCCTTTTATGAGAATAGGGTACCGTAAAGGCTGCTCTAATGGCATACGTATAAAGAATAAGGAATGAGGGAAAAGCTTTTTTTTTTTTTTTTTTTTTTTTTGTGACGATTACAGGTTTTCAGTGGAAACTATTTTGCATTGCAAGGATTTAAAATATGTCCTAAAAACCATGTTTTTATCTCAGACATGAAATCAGTTGATGTCCGGTCTTGTACGCCATTTCAGTAATTAAAAGAGAGAAGAAAGAAAAGCACACTTTTAAGCTTTACTGAAGAGGTAATGAGTGAAGTAGTAAAGAAGTTGAAGTAAAAGACACTGGGTGAAATGAAAATGTACATAGCACATACGTACTACATTTCGAAACGAGGAAAAGACAGCGCTAAAAATGGGGCTCCCTCTAGTTGCTGTTTTTTCTTGACAGTCTTCTGTGTATTTACGACGTCCAAAGAAGTTTTTTCTGGCTCAATGAAGGCCTGAAAAACCAAACTCATATATGCAGAGCCTGTACTTTTAGTTTTAAGTATAGTTTATTGTTGTTACTGGATGCAGTAGTACGCGTGATGCATTGGTATACTAACAGCGCCTGAGGAAAATATTTTATTCATATAACATTGGGGGGCGAATATGAATGCTGTAGTATTGTTAAGAATTTTCCATCTATATAGATGTGTGTGTGTGTCTGGCAGTCTGTTTGCAGTAATGGTCATATGGTGTTACTCAGCCAACCAGCAAAATCATTGGGTTTGTTTTGAATTGTTGCATATTCAGAAAACACTGTATCTTGAAATAAGCAGGGAATTGTGTCATGAATGACAGTTGAATGGCAGACAGATATTGATAAGACGAAGAACAGAAAATGAATGAATAAAAAATAATCTTGAAGAAGCGTTCATGGTCCCGCGGTCAAGTTGGGAAACGTTAAAATAGGATAGGTAGAATTTTGTCAATAGTTTTCCAGAAATCTTCTTTATCTGGTCCATAATGGTGTTATTTAAGAATAAGATCAAGATACTTTAGTTTTTTATGGTCAGATGTGATTCATTATCTTTTCTCTAAAAGTAGGATATGATTGCATGGGCAATTGCAGTGGCCTGTGGCTAGATTTGCGGCCCCTCTGACCAGTGCCTGGTCTTGTTTCTCTCAATACGCTGTGTTGCATGAGTATACCTTTCGATTTATGAGGTAAATAAACATTATAGGTATTCTTTAAACCTTGAATAAACAATTGTTGCTGTGTCAGAAATGTCTTTGCTTCTGTGACTTGAATACCGCATTATTTTTTTCTATAAAATAGCTTTATTTTTATTTGTAGTCCTCAGATAAACCTTTTTTATTTCTATTTATTTATTTATTTATTTATTTATTTATTTATTTATTTATTTATTTATTTATTACACCGTAATTGACTGTACAGTATCGTTCGCATTTGTGTCAGTGGTTGAGAAAATAACGCCAAATTTATGCAATGATCAGTTTAAATTACAAAGTAAATTTATTGATGTTAGATAATCATGCCGATGCAAGGCGTCTTGTTTTCATATTCGCACACATTCATAGATAACGCTCCAATATATTCAGATGAATCGTAAGTATAGGGCTCCAATTACACTGATGACTGAGTTATTCACACTAGCGCCTGACCTCTGTCAGGCGTAATGGAGGCCAAGAAAGACCAAGAAGACCAGTAATCCGTGGTCTTTCGTCAAATGCTGTGGTTCAGGGTAATTGAAATCTCAAGGCACCCACCAACATAATAAATGGTGTTAAAGAATCTAGTAACGCGAGACGTAACTAATCTAATTCACGTAGTGGTGTAGAAGTATAAAAAGAAGTATAACGGCCAGATACAAAAGCGCTGAAAGCGGAACGAGGGCGTAAGAAAACAAAGGAAGGGAGTCGGAGAGGCAAGGGAAGAAAGGAAAAATAGTGTTAAGAAAATTCTCTTAGTTTGGACTTCTACTCTCGTGAAGTTGAATTCCTTTCTCGTCTTTTTCTAAAACGTTCATTCAGAAACACAGGAAAAAAAAAAAAACCTGAATTTTTTTCCTTATCGTGTTATACTCCAGAAGGGGTTTGTTTGCACAGTAATTCAAGAAATGATGTGTAGACTGCTGAGAGTTTCACCCAAACTCAGAACAAAGCAAGCATAGCTAAAGGAATTTAAAGTTTACTCTGAGATAAACCACGGGCCTCTTCCAGGGCGATGATTATAATTATTGAAATATTTTGTCTTTTAATTTATCTCTGTAGAACATCAAGTTGTTCCCTTGTGTATGGAAACGCAAGTTTAAATTCCATCCATGACCCGTTGCCTATGGATGAGTTACACTGGAGTGTGAAAGAGTTTTGCATAAGAATTTTTAGAATAAACCCATAATAAACCTTTAAAACATGGAGAGTCGTATGGCAACAAGAAAGAAATATAAAAAGGGAACCGAGGACAAGACCCTTCAACACACAACTTAAAGTGGTAACTACATGCTTCACAAAACGAATGGAAGACGTTGTAGGTTGAGGAGGTCCTCGACTAGGACACGAACACCCTCGAGTCACAAAAACTGTTAGGTTGGCGCGGGTCCCCTCTACTGTTTTGCCCTGCATTACTCTAGCAGCAGCAGCAGCTTACACAAGAGGGGCAAGAATTCTGGATTGCTCTCAAGCGCCTGTAAGACCAAAGGCACTTGAAGAAAGTGAAAGAAAGTATATGTAGAGTAAAGCATGGTGGAATACGTAAACGATAATAATGAGTAACTCCAGCTAACGATATACTCATGAAGCAATAAAGTACCAGAGAAGGGTGGTAAGGAGACTGGAACTAAACCCGTCCTGGAAAAATTTCCAGGTAAAGAGAACTATCTTTTACGTCACGTTCCAAGAGTAAAATGCTAATGAGATACAGCATCCCGTGTAAAGAATAAAGTTGGTTATGTGATGAGGAAAAAAAAACATCATTCAGGAAGTCCTGCCAGTTGCAAGAAATATTTTATAAGAACTCTGAGTAAAGCCCCTTCCACACGACGGGCACTCTGATTTGCCCGTAATTCTCTAGCTTTCCAACAGTGTTACAGATCAAACCGTCCAAGGGAGGCAGTAGTCACAGTTCAGGCGAAACCTATGATTTGGACCACACTCGTGATCGCGATCCACTCACAAGATTGGTAACAGTGTCTGCCCGCCGTGCATTTGCCCCTCATGTGGAAGGGGCTTAAGGGGAAATAACGATCGTGTACGGTAACCCATCTAGAATTTAATAATACATTTGGAGAAATTTGCATATCTGTTAAGCCAGGTTTTTTTTATGGGTTATATGGATACCTACATTATTTTGTTATTCGTTATAAGTGTTTAGGGATACATTTCGTAGCTAACGATATTATCTTCATTTTTTCATTTTTTACAAGGATTTTTCACCATATTAGGTGAGTCGTGTTATCAACATCACATACCAAGAATAATTAAGAATCATTTAACCTTGCTTGTAAAAGGCTCATATTTAAGGGATGGTATATAGATTTTAATTAAAAACAAAAAAACAAGATTGGGAGCGAATGAACCATTCTCTCCTGATGCTGTGTGTTTTTTTGTTTTTTTTTTTTTTATTTATGCCACCCAGAAAAATATGATACTTTTAGGTATAATATTTTTTTTGTGTTTCTTTGCCGAAATAAATTAATTTCAGGGATGCTTTTCATAGTAGTCCTGTGCTTTTGACTCTAAAGCTTTAATTTACGTAGCTAAGTATGGTTCGTAGCCATACTTTAGGAACCAATCTGATTCTAATGGATAAAATGTAGCCCCACTTCGGTGCTGAAATGACAAAACTTATGATGCTAATCATTAAACTTCCGATGCAACTTTTAATGATTCCACAGTTGTTGGCCCTCTCTCTCTCTCTCTCTCTCTCCTCTCTCTCTCTCTCTGCAGTTCCTTATTTCTTAAGGTATTTTCCTTGCCTTTTGCTTGCATTTGAATACAGATTTTCACCAGAATTCAAAATGGTTTGGCGATCGCGATTTCTTACCTTTTTTACGTCGGTCTTGCTTTAGAAGCAGTTTCAAGTTAATTTTTAAAAAGGCCGTAAATTTTGCTAAATCTTATAAACATTATGCATGTGTATGATGTATACTAAGTGAACTCATGTCATTTCTTGTACAGATTCACCTGTCTGCTATATATGATTATCCAGCTATCAACTTAACCGTCAAAGGGTGTTAGTGCGTGCGATTATATAAGTTTGTGCTATTGGTCTCTTAACATTTCCATAACTAATCGATCGTAAAGAAACGGATGAGGAACTTGTCTTATTTACTTATCAGGATTTCGTTTTTCTAGCCTTTCCGTTCCTTAGGAAAGAGCGTCTTCGAAGGACGGTTATTAGTTAAATTCTCATCTTTTTTCTCCTAAATTGTCGTTTTCCTATTCTCTGTGAATATTGCAGAAGAAAAGTCTTTTCTTATTTCTTCACTTTTTTTTAAGGAAACGAAAATCCGTGTCTCGTTCATGGGTGAAAAATCGATTAAATGACTCGTATGTTGCCCGGGAAGCTTTGCCTTCAATTTTGTATGCTACGTTTATTAAATTCAAGTCTTGTAGTTTTTGTTTTATAGAGATAAAGGTATTAACTTTTTTCCTCTTTTCCACATTACTGAATTCTGGCTGCAAGTTTTCTTTGATTTACGGTGTTTTCGAATTGGCGTAGCATAATCAACTTTTTTTTTTTTTTAAATCTGTCTTTTTATATATATAGGGACGTGTCAGTTGATAACTTTGAAAATTTTCTTTAAACCTCCAACGGAAGGTAATAGGAAATATAGAAAGATTAGTTGATAGAAGAGAACAGAATAGATTGGCAAATTGATTAATAAATTTAAATAAATACATAAAAATGTAAGTAAAATTCGGGAATTTTATCTGCGCTTGAACTTTTAAGGTTCCAGTTGTATACCATCCTCACTTTACTATATTTTGTTAGTACCCTAAACAATCTGTTTAAAGGATATTGCCCCAGATAGCGGCTGCTTCTAGTTACAAAACCTTTCTTGTCTGCAGTAACATGGAGTTATCGACTTCTAGATGATGCTCTTCGTGTACAAAATTAAAATAATTCGCTATATTCCTCTTGCAAGCACCACTTGCAAGCACCAGATAGAATGTCTTTGCTTTGTATATGCACGAATTTTGTTTTCTCTTACGTAATTTCTGAATAGACCCTCTTGGCTTTCCCTTCATTAATGTATGATGCCAGTTTGTGTGATTATGAGTTCATATAATTCTCTTACCCAGTCTGCTACACCCTCCCCTCCTCCTCTATCTCTCTCTCTCTCTCTTTCAGGTCTCTTCCATCACAGTTTGTGTCTCTATTGAAATCAGAGTAACTGTTATATAAGAAATATTATATATAATATTCAGAATATTATGTATATGTTCACGAGCTAATAGCCCAATTCAGAAAAAATGTATAATCATGTAATCATACAAAACTTCAAGTATATAGGGTCATGAACACGAATGACCAGAATCCCTCAGTCGCCATAACATACTATTGTTATTCAATTTTGATGTAGTTATCTGGGAATGTGTCTGTATACAATTTTGGTTATTCGCTCCCATTAACTGAATGTGAAGAGAACCACTTCAGGAAGTGGTTGGTTATTGTTTTCCGCACAGGGGTATGATTGTTACATTCATTTTAAATTTAAATATCTTCCCTACACTGTTTAAATAACTTTACAATAACCATAAATTTCATGTTTATTTAAAGGAAAGAACTTCTTGATCAGGAGTAGTACTATTATTTTTTCAGAGCGTAAGCCACGCCTATTGCATCAACAGGATTACGTAATTGTATAAATGTGTGACTAGTGTCAACACTGCAGGGAAGGAAGTGAGGGACGAGGGATCTGAGGAAGGCTTGATGTAGGTTAGGTGGAACAGGACGAATCACATCAGAGACATTGTAAATATTTCATTAGGGCGAGCCAGGGCCATCTCCCTGCGAGGCCGCGAGCTCCCTTCCCCACCATTACCCCCCCCCCTCCCCCCCTCTACTCCACTTCCTCTCCGACCAGGACAAAACGACGTTACGTATCTCATCCCCTTTACCTTTCCTGGTTTCTTTATATAACACACACACACACACACACACACACACAGTTACATAATACGAAGCCTAGGATCCAAATGGAGAACCAACATATGGTCCTTCCTTTCAGTGGATCAGCAGCAATATTAGGCGACATACCGTCGTATTTACATCTTAATGACATCGTCGTAATATAGAAGGCAATACGTTCTTTTAAAAGAATGTCGGGAGGAAACGTCTTGTCTCTCTCTGTTGGGTTCCCGAAAATATTGTTTATTCGTTCATAGATATTGGACTACATGACTAGATATGGCTTACATTCATAAATATTGATAACAAGTAAAGAAATGTGGTTATGTGACACTGATTCCATTGTCTTGATCGATGTCTACCTCTGACTACACATCGTTCGTATTGTTTGTTTGTATGGTGTTTTTACGTTGCTTGGAACCAGTGGTTATCCAGCAACGGGACCAACGGCTTTACGTGACTTCCGAACCACGTCGAGAGTGGACTTCTATCACCAGAAATACACATCTCTCACTCCTCAATGGAATCCCGGAGAATCGAACTCGCGGCCATCGAGGTGGCACGCCAACACCACACCGACCACGCCACTGAGGCGCTTTCATAATTTGTGTTGGATATAGCGAAGTCTTGGTTTATCATTCATAAAGAAAGAAACGGTCAGAAGCAACCAAAACCATTTTTAAAGAATTGCGCAAAAGAAAATTAGAAAAATTAGTCCCATTCAGATCCCCTATCTCAGTATAAAAGAAACTAACTATTCAACTAAACACTTTTTGTTTGTTGACACGTGACTGCCAATTAACCTCTTTGCGGCCCCAAAAGAGATAATTTTTTTGTAGAAGAAAGCAAAGTGCATTCATTTATCTTCTTGAAAACGAAAGCAGATGCGTTTAGGTGGGATTGGTAAGGGAACTTATCCCCTCAGAAACAAAAAAAAAGATTCTCCCAAGGTTGACCGATTGTTTACTGCTAATAAAACTGGTGTCACGACACCTAGGTTATTGACACCGTAACAAATTAAAAAAGGAAAGTAAAAAATGAATAGATAACTTTGAAAATAGTTCCATATATCAAATATCTAAACATAATAAAAATAGTTCCATATATCAAATATCTAAAGATAATTATATATAGATATGTATTGTATAATCACATCTATTCACATATACTATCTATACATACATATATTGCATATGTGTACAATTTAAAATGTATTGAGGAGGCCTGCCTCCCTAACAAAGATGCACATCTGCTCAATATTACAATCCTCACCGAGAATTGTAACGAGGATAAAATGCCCTTAACTGTCGCGTCCCCAGGGCAGGAACCTATGTCTCAAATTCCCAAGACTGGGACATTCGATCAGCAAATATCTCACAGAAAAGGGAACAATACCAGGAAATATCTCGAGAAAAAATTCGTTAGTTAAAAAAAAAAAATGCATTTCGAGTTTTGTGTGCTTTTGTTATTCGTCGAGGTGTCGTCTAATTCAGGAATGAACAAGAGATAAATGATTTGTTCTTTGTTCATATCCAGAAGGGGGGGGGGGGGGTTTATCTCTATATCTACCGTGATTTTAGTTTGTGCTGTCTTTGTCTGACCGTCCGCCTTCTCATCTTAAAAACTACCGAGGCTAGAGGGCGGCAAATTGGTATGTTGTCCATCCACCCTTCAATCATCAAACATACCAAATTGCAGCTCTCTAACCCCAGTAGTTTTTATTTTATTTAAGGTCAAAGTTAGCCCTAATCGTACTTCTGGCAGCGCTATAGTTACAACCAACATAGTCCACCACCGGACCTGGTGGCGTTTCATGGGCGGCGGCTAAGAGTTATGGGCCGTGGCTGAGGCCACCACCGGACAGAAAACTCGATTGCGCCTAAGAACCTTCGGCACATTTTTTACTTTTTTCCTTAGTGTTAAGGAACTAAGAATAACTAAATGATAGAGATACAGACATTTTTCCGTTAACTGAATGTGATAGCTTGTGGAAAGGTAAAAATTTGCTGAGGGGAAGGAACCAGCAGGAGGACTCTGTTACGGTCTCACTCGGAGCAAACAAAGCCCAGGAATTCCGCTTTTGGACATTCTGGTCTTATATGTAAGCTCTAAATTCTGCACCAAGGTGTACTGAAAATGCACTCATAACAAACAGCCCCAGTAGGGGGGGAATGGTAAGGACCGTTAATGCACCTCATGCATTTTCACTTCAGGCATTACTCGAGGTTCTTTGCAGCGTCCCTTCGGCCTTGCTGTGACGCCTTTCGTTATTCCTTTTCCTGTACCTCCGTTCATATTCTCATTCCTCCAGCTGACTCTCCATCTCTCCTAACATTTGCGAGGTTTGCTTCCTGTTACACTTTTCAAATTTCTTGAAATAATCACATGAAGAAAACTTCCTTTTCGAACTGAAATCCTTGACCAAAGGAACGTTACGTTGACGAAATTTTGCGATTTTTTTTAAAGATTCACTGTGCTCTGAGA
>NC_087203.1:97074209-97081709 GCF_015104395.2 Macrobrachium nipponense
AACTGAATACAGAGTGAGATGTATTCGTAATAGACACAGTGACCTCTTAACTTTTGTATGCCCTTATATTTTCGGATACAATCGTGACTAAAGTCCTTGAATTCAAATGATGAAAAAGAATGACATAGTTTCTAACTTTCTTGGTGGGGTTCGAACCCACGCATGATAAGGTACAGGTAGGCTTAATCAAAAACTCACTCGAAGGAGGATATTTTGGCTTCAAGACTCGAAACGATGAACGCATCCAAAACGTGTGACGAAGATGTCTGGTTTAAGAGGTAAATTAGTCTGTTATGAATGTATATATTTCATGTAATAAGTACCTATAATAGATTCACATCAACCGTGCATCTGATGTCTGGGTCAGTCCCTTACGACGCTCCTGATTGGTTGTTGCGAAGCCAATCACAAGGCTGGAAACTCTTAGTCTCTCGAGAGAGTTCACATAGGCAGGATGTATCCCTCAGGAGAGATGTAACATACATCCTTCCTATGTGAACTCTCGAGAACCTGAGAGTTTCCAGCCGTGTGCTTGGCTTATCAACAGCCAATCAGGAACGTCGTAAGGGACAGGCCCAAACATCAGATGCAAGGTTGATGTGAATCTACTATAGTAGATGCTATTCATCAGAATGTTTCTTGTTGTATTTATTGCCGGACCATCAAGTGACCAGGTGACAGGCTATGCAATGTTTGGTAAATTTATGTGTTTGTGTAGTATATACGATAGTTTTCAGGGTACGATCTCGAAGTTACCTTCTGATGAGTTTACTGAATATAAAACGCAACACGTTTCTTTCGGTGCAGCAGACATCGAGGACTGCAGAAGTTCTTATGCGAGAGGAAAGCCGTGGCCACCAAAGCATAACTCCTTCTTGATCGATGGGTCTGCAAATTGAAGGCAAATCTTTTGATGTCTTTTGGTCTCTCCCTCCGGCCATTACTGGAACTCGGCATTTCTTGCATTTTCCTCATCTGGTTTTGATGGATGTCGAGGAATAAACATTTTGGATGCCGTTAGCATCGGGACGAGTGGAACTGCGGACTGAGAGAGAGAGAGAGAGAGAGAGAGAGAGAGAGAGAGAGAGAGAGAGAGTTTCACCCATGACTATTGAAAAATCTTCCTATCTCAAAGTCCTGTCAGGTTGTTAGTTTGCCAGTCTGGTCTCGTGCTGTTTTACAGTTCTCTTTTGTGTTGACTTTATCGCCTCTGAACGAAAATGTATAAAACCAGTCACGAAAATATAGCCATGCCTTTTATTGTTATTGAGTATGAACTAGTCAATCTATGCACTCTAAATCTTCCCGAATCTCTCTCTAACTTACTTGGAAACACATGACCACCGACAAAGAGAAAGAAGACGAAAGAGAAAATCCTTTTCGATTCAGGAATCTCGGGAAATGAACGAATGCAACTTTTGTCTTTCCCAGCGGGGCCATATTTCTTTCCTGGGAAACATCTCCAGTCACTTGTGATGTTTACTATGCATCCGACTCTGTAAAGGTTTTAGATAACCAGATAAATATCTGACTGCGATTAATGGATATACGGTCAGAAGCGACTTAGACCCTAACTGTAATTATATAAATGTGTTTTTTTTTTTTTATGTTTAACACCCTTTGTGGCAGCAGATTTGAATTCGAAACTGCCCATTTTATATCGGCTGAAGCACGTTGGTTGACGTATTAATATAATAATAATAATAATAATAATAATAATAATAATAATAATAATAATAATAATAATAATAATAATAATAATATATGTTTTATTTCAGCTCGGAGCCATATACAAGATACAGACAGTAACATACAAAATCTAGATACATGAGATATGATAAAATAGAAAAAGAAAATGAATAATCGGCACTTATCCATAATAAAGCTGAGGTAGCATAAAAGCTAGTAATCATCATACTGATAATAACAGTAATAATATTGGTGAGAAAAAAAAAATGCATTGCGAGTAATAACAGTTGGTGTCCATATTATATAACTCAAATTTCAACTAGAGACCTTAGGTGGTTACAGTAGTCAGGTCCAGAGGGCTTAATACATAAATTAAATGTAAATAAAACTTTAAAACTTGATAGGAATCACAGTAATAATGAAAAATTAAAATATCAGCAATAAATGTAATAATGACAAAAACTGCAGATGACATCTTGCCAGTACAGAGATTAAGTCCTTTAGGGGACAAAGGCCTCATTTTCGCATCTTTCCCACAATTTAGATCTTCTTCTTGCAGTACTTTGTAAGAGAGAGAGAGAGAGAGAGAAGAGAGAGAGTTTTCCACGTCTATCCAACAGTTAAACGTTCGAAGGACTTTAATAGAGTTTTATAGAAGATTTACCAGAAAATTAATTGCATCTCAGTCGTGCACTTTGAATAGTAAAATGTCTTCAATAAACCGCTCTCCTAAAATTTAAGTTTTAGCAATTATCATAGAAAGGATTTGTCATTGATACAGTAATGACAGGCGATTTCCGTGATTGTTCTGATTACAATCAGAGTTAATTATTATTATTATTATGATACTGGCGCAAAACCCCACATCTTTACAGAGGATCAACATTAGAATAGTTAATGCAAGCAGAAAATTAATGACGTCATTCTAGTTTAATGCCTCGCCTTGTCAGCCCAACAAATTACAGCAATTCAGGTAATGAGGCGTCATTAAATGAATGAAGGGAGATAATTTACACAAAAAAGCACGTGTATTGGATCGTAACAATCACATGATTGCAAATAGAGGCTGTCATAATTTTTCGAATAGCACAATTTAAATTTGATGTCAGAGAGAGAGCTCATTGTAGTCAGACACAACATAGAAATATTAAACCATTTGAAAATGGATCGTCGCAGAGGAGATTACTATTGCGAGTGGATACGATTTGATCGGTAATAATGAAGAAAAGAGGCAAGAATTGGTGACACAGTTTGAAAGTGTTCGTGAAATTTGTAGACTGAGTATTTAGAAACCCGGTTTACGAAGAAACGTAATTTTTCTTTTTACTCTGGAAATGAAGGGTAGTTATAGAATTTACTTGAATGCTGAACAAAGTATGTGCATAGTAACAATAAGTAATTGACCCATAAAAGTTGAAATGAGGATGAAGAGGAAAAAAGTCACATGAGTAATAGACCCATAAAAGTTAAGATGAGGAAGAAGAGTAAAAAAGTCAAATGAGTAATTGACCCATAAATGATGAGATGAGGAAGAAGAATGAAAAAGTCGACATGGGGAAGAGATACAGTAGAAACTGTGTGGAACTGGATAATTGTGGACAGGGAGAATAGATGATGGAAGAAGGAATTCAGTTTTTATGGATGGATAATTTAAAGGCTTAAAGAGTGACAGTGCGGGAGAGTGGACAAGATGGAGGATATTACCGCAAGACTTGTAAAGTGGTCTGATGTGCTGCATATAAGACTTTGTGTAACTAAATGAAGTCGCTAAGTTATGGGGAATTTCGCTCATGAAATTTAACTATACTTCAGCAGGTAGAAGCTCTATAGGAAATTTAATGCTAGTGGGTACATTTTTAAGGCCAACCTCATTGAAGAATTTAAGTTTTGAAGGTGAAATTAACTATAAATCATCTTATTAATATATTCATACGTCTCCTATATTTTTTGTGGCAGAGTATCAGCTTTCAGCGAAATGTAATTATAATACATTATTCTCAGACATTGAACGTGGGAGTGAAAAATCTAGAGAAAAAAATCTAAATGGAAAGATTAGCAAATGGCCGCAAAATCTGAGGCTCCGTCGAAAATCAGCTCTAATAAATGAAAGGCTCTTTGATTCCACTAAGTCATTCCACACTCATGGCTTACGCTTGGTTGATTGCAGGATTTCTTTTCTCCCTTTCAATATCTAGAATATTTTATTTATTATTCTGTGATTTTTCCATTTTGGTGAACTTTTGAAAATGAGTAATTTTTCTTATTCTTTATATTGAAGCATATCCGTTTATTTTATATTACAAGCATATCTTATTGTTCTTAAAAAAAATCTCCAGTTTAAAGGAGACCGGATTTAAACATCCCACTTTGTTAGCAGGTGATGGCAAAGAATCATAGAGTAGGAAATTTAAACAGAAACTTGCTTATTTTGTAGAGTATTTGATGGAGTTTCTGCTCTCTAATATAAGTTAAGTTCTTTCCTCAGATGTAGGGTCTACCTTTATTTTCTGAATGTGTGTATGTTTTATTTCTGTACTTTTTTTGGTAGCAAACAAGTGCATATATCCTACAGGTTTAGCTCTGTTGTTTTTGAGTTGTTAAACATTTTTTTTATTATATTTTTCGTTTATCTGTGCAGTCTTTTATTTCAATGAATAAGGGATCTCCCCACCTTCAACATAATTCATTAAGTGGAGTTTTTTGGTTGTGTATCTTAAATGTAGATGAATTCTTTCTTGTGTCTGCTATGTTAAGGTGAGTTTACACTAGGCTTCACCGCACGCTGCTTACGTAAGACTCGTCACCAACTCCTCCCAAATTCTTGTTAGCCCCGCTTACTGGGCTGTTCATTAGGGTGAGATAGAAGTGTAGCGTGAGTCTTGATGTTGCAGTCCAGTAGGCGGGTATAACAAGAATTTGGGGAGGAGTTGGTGATTAGTCTTAGGTATGCAGTGTGCGGTGAAGCCCAGTGTAAATTCATTTCACCTTTTATACAGAGAGGAGGAGAGTAGAGAGAGAGAGAGAGAGAGGAGGAACGAGAGAGGAGATAGAGAGAGAGAGAGAGAGAGAGAGAGAGGAGAGAGAGAGTTGCAAGAAAAGATCGCTTCCTTAATTTTGTTTTGAACTAAATTGTCTTTTATTTTCCTTACCCTTTGGTTCTTTGTCAGACCTGCTAACTGGTGATTTTTTATTTATTATTATATTTTTTTGTAAATTCAATGCATACAGAAATATGAAATAACATAGTTGAAGGAATAAAAGGAACTTCAGGCGGGTGGACGTCCAAAATTGGAAGAGATTCGATAGAAACTTTGTCTTGCGAATATTTATGGACGAATAGACTATCACGCTTGACACATATTTGACAATTTAGATTTTCAGTTCAGTTAAGGCTCTCTCTCTCTCTCTCTCTCTCTCTCTCTCTCTCTCTCTCTCTCTCTCTCTCTCTCTTGAAATGTTGACCCTTTTTCAGGGTCTAAAATGTATAGCAAAGCGAATCTCTTGTTCTAAATTTAAAGTAAAAGGTTAAAATGATGAACATTACGTTTTGTTAAACAAGACTTCGTGTATCTGTTTTATGATTTTTGTATTTCATTTTTCTGTTGACAAAGAATGTTATTTTGTCAGAAATTATTTTTTAATTTAAAAAAAGAACTTTCTCAATTACGTTTTTATTTTTTTTTTTTTTATTAACATTCGTTAGTGCGCTTGTTTTTATTTTCATACATTACTAATTACTCGTCTTATTTCTTTTTTATCGCTGAGGAACTCAAAGGAGTATTCTTGGCATTAGATATTGGTTAAAACTTCCCCAAGCGGTATATCGGAGAGGGACAGTGTAATCCCAAACTCTCTGCCTCCAGTTTACAACCACCCTTGATAATACCCCAGACCATTCATGCACAGGTCAGACTCTCGCAGAAACTTTCCTCTCGCTTTCATTCTTTGCCCATCCCTAGACAATCTACGCTGCCATCAAACTGCTCTCCGCTGCTGCGCTTCATCCAAATCACACGGTTCTTGGACTTACCCATCTGTACTCTTTCACACGACCCCTCCTCGGGTATCCTGACCCAAGAAATGCTAGCACCCGGTCCTTTTCCATATATTTCTCATCCCTACTCACCCGCCCCCCTCCGTTATGCTTTGCTTTCCCTGAAAACTGCTCTTTCACTTTGTTTTGCGAAGTGCCATAACATAGGGAGCTGTTTCAAAGACAAATCTCGTACATTGCTACTACAATTGACGTTTCTGCTTGCCAGTGGGAGAAAATAGGCTTTTTTGCCCCCTAGCTACGTGTTCATGTAATATACAAGGAGGGACGAAATTGCCGTAATAATTTTAATTCTCTCTCTCTCTCTCTCTCTCGGTCTCATCTCTCTTCTCTCTCTCTCTCCCTCGACTAATCCACCTATCTATTATTCAGATCTTCATTACAGGAAAAACCACTTTTGCAGGACCATTGGAATGATCAGCTTTATCGTGGAAAAGTTTGCGACAATCTCGACTGCCATATCAGTCATTGCCAGAGAGGAAACATTCCTTGAGAACTTGTTGAGAAGGGAGAGGGTTTTTGCAAAAGGAAAGTAGAGACAGGAGTATGATCTGTATGTTGTTGAAAGAAGGGTAAAAGGAGGAGAGTTCAGAAACATAGAGAAGAGACCATGTAAGATTACTGGCATAACGTCATGTATTTATGTTGTATACTGATAGGCTGGAGAGAGATAGATTTTTAACATCTTTTTATGGGTATGAATGCCTGCGTCCGGACATTGCTGCACATGAAGACCTGACTGACTTACTGAATCAGTCAGGAAAAGGAAAACGTCATATTTAGTCATTAAATTCTTCTAAATTTAATGACTATAGTATATACTACATATATATGTGTTTGCGTGTATGTGATTTATGTTATGCTGTTTCATGTAGTTGTGGGTTGGTTACATTCATCATGAAATGGTATGTGCAATGTACTAAATGTTTTCAATGTAGAGTAACATCTGCTGCCATTCCTAGCATTAGTTAAATTGATTATGCTACACCTCTCTCTCTCTCTCTCTCTCTCTCTCTCGTTAACACACACACACACACACACACACACACACACATATATATATATATGTATATATATATATCTATATATATATATATATTTATATATATAGATATATAGTATATATGAATATATATATAGATATATATATATATATATATATCTATATATATATATATATAATATAAAAAATTCTACGTTATTTTGAAAAAATCTTGAAATCCTTTGCATACAGCAGGAGGTATTCCCCTTATAATGAACTAATTTAATGGTTATTCTTAATTGCGCCCATTACGTCGCAATTAAAATTTACCCTGAGCCGGAACTAGACGCAACTCTCTCTCTCTCTCTCTCTCTCTCTCTCTCTCTCTCTCTCTCTCTCTCTCTCTCTCCTCAGCAGTAAATTTGCTGAGACAAAACCTGCAATACATTTATTACAAAATCTTTAATGCAATGCAATTCTGCAAGTGAGTTTTCGCTTACATGTGGATTTCCCCATGCACTCACCCCATATTAATTACTTTATAATATGTATATATATATATATATATATATGTATATATATATATATATATATATATATATATATATATATATTATATATATGTATATATATATTTATATATATATATATATATATATATATATATATATATATATATATTCATATATATATATATATATATATCTATATATATATATATATATATCATATATATATATATATATATATATATATATATATATATATATATATA